>NC_081818.1:9467500-9702500 GCF_030704535.1 Vitis vinifera | reverse complement strand
CTTTCTCACATCATCAGCCTTAACAGCTCTGCTTCTGTTCTTCAAGTTGAATCCAATAACATCCATATGCTTTTTCTGTCGATTCCCCTCCATAGAACTTTGTGCAACTCTCTTCACCCTCATACGCATTTTGCCCATATGTCTATGTCGCTCTGCTCCTTTGCTTGCTAAACCTTTCAATTTCCTTGATTTCTGTTTTTGCGACACCGATTCCCGTAGCTAGCAGCCTGTTGTTAGTTTACTGCTGCTGTTTTTTTTGGTTTTCTATCATCGATCTGATCGTGTTCCAAAAGAGAAGAAAGGAGTAGCAAGTAGAAAATGGTAGAAATTGTTGTTTCGGTTGCAGCAAAAGTTTCAGAGTACCTGGTTGATCCAGTTGTACGTCAGCTGGGTTATCTGTTTAACTACATTACCAACATTAAGGATCTCTCTCAGAAGGTTGAGAAGCTGAGGGATGCCGGGGCTAGGCAGCAGCACTCTGTGGATGAAGCTATTGGGAATGGACATATAATCGGAGATGATGTTTGCAAGTGGATGAAACGTGCTGATGGGTTCATACAAAATGCTTGTAAATTCCTTGAAGATGAGAAGGAGGCGCGGAAGAGTTGTTTCAATGGGTTGTGTCCTAATTTGAAGTCCCGGTACCAGCTAAGCAGGGAAGCAAGGAAGAAGGCAGGGATTGCTGTTGAAATCCACGGAGCTGGCCAATTTGAGAGGGTATCATATCGTGCCCCTCTGCAAGAGATAAGATCCTGCACCTTCCGAAGCTTTAGAATCAAGAATGTTGACTTTGAATGAAGTCATGGAGGCCTTAAGGGATGCCGATATCAACAGGATCGGGGTATGGGGGATGGGTGGTGTCGGGAAGTCCACGCTGGTGAAACGAGTGGCTGAAGAAGCCGAACAAGAGGAGTTATTCCACAAGGTGGTCACGGCATCTGTGTTCCAGACTCCAGACTACAAAGAAATTCAACAACAAATTGCAGAAAAACTAGGTATGAAATTTGAGGAAGTGAGTGAACAGGGACGAGCAGGTCGATTACATCAGAGGATCAAGCAAGAGAATACCATCCTCATCATCTTGGATGATCTTTGGGCCGAACTTGAGTTGGAGAAAGTAGGAATTCCTTCGCCAGATGATCACAAGGGATGCAAATTAGTGCTAACTTCTAGAAATAAACAGGTCTTGTCGAATGAGATGAGTACTCAAAAAGATTTTCGAGTTCAACATTTGCAAGAAGATGAAACATGGATTTTATTTAAGAACACAGCTGGCGATTCCATTGAAAATCCAGAGTTGCAACCAATAGCTGTTGATGTAGTAAAAGAATGCGCGGGTTTGCCAATTGCAATAGTAACTGTGGCAAAGGCATTGAAAAACAAGAATGTGTCTATTTGGAAGGATGCCCTGCAACAACTGAATTCGCAAACCTCGACAAACATAACAGGAATGGAGACAAAGGTATACTCAAGTCATTGTGCTTGCTTTGTGGCCTATTTTCTAGTCATATCCATATTAGGGACTTGTTGAAATATGGTGTGGGTCTGCGATTATTTCAAGGAACTAATACATTGGAAGAGGCGAAAAATAGAATACATACATTGGTTGACAGCCTCAAATCCTCAAATTTTTTACTAGAAACTGACCATAATGCATATGTTAGAATGCATGATCTTGTTCAGAGTACTGCCAGAAAAATTGCATCCGAGCAACGTCATGTATTTACACACCAGAAGACTACTGTAAGAGTGGAAGAAAGGTCAAGGATAGATGAACTCCAGGTCACCTGGGTAAAACTGCATGACTGTGATATTCATGAACTTCCAGAAGGGCTGGTATGTCCAAAACTTGAATTTTTTTGAATGTTTTCTAAAGACCAAATCGGCAGTGAAAATCCCAAACACATTTTTTGAAGGGATGAAACAACTCAAAGTATTAGATTTTTCTAGAATGCAACTTCCATTGCTGCCCTTATCACTTTAGTGCCTTGCAAATCTTTGAACATTGTGTTTGAATGGATGCAAGTTGGGAGATATTGTTATAATTGCAGAGCTAAAGAAATTAGAAATTCTTAGCCTTATGTATTCTGATATTGAACAGTTGCCCAGAGAAATAGCACAGTTGACTCATCTAAGGCTGTTAGATTTGAGGAATTCTTCCACGATAAAAGTAATTCCGTCAGGTGTCATATCAAGCTTGTCCCAATTAGAGGATTTGTGTATGGAAAATAGCTTTACTCAATGGGAGGGGGAAGGAAAGAGTAATGATTGCCTTGCTGAGTTGAACATTTGTCTCACTTAACCTCTTTGGACATACAAATACCAGATGCCAAGTTGCTGCCAAAAGACATAGTCTTTGAAAACTTGGTGAGATATAGAATATTTGTAGGTGATGTCTGGAGCTGGGGAGGAATTTTTGAAGCCAATAATACATTAAAGCTCAATAAGTTCGATACAAGCCTTCATTTGGTGGATGGTATCAGCAAGTTGTTGAAGAGAACTGAAGATCTACACTTGCGTGAATTGTGTGGTGGTACAAATGTTCTTTCCAAATTAGATGGGGAGGGTTTTTTAAAATTAAAGCATCTCAATGTCGAAAGCAGTCCAGAGATTCAATATATTGTGAACTCGATGGATCTGACTCCATCACATGGTGCCTTTCCTGTTATGGAGACATTGTCTCTCAATCAGCTGATTAACTTGCAAGAAGTATGCCGTGGCCAATTTCCAGCAGGGTCCTTAAATTTTACATTCAATAACTTGACCCATGAAAAGGTGGATGCAGAACCCAAAACTGATTATTGGCCCCTACTTGATCCACAACTTCCTTTAGAGAGCATCCTTGATTTCCATTTTTCCTCCCTGTATATGGTTCAAACCAATATTGCAATTTATTGTAAATTTTATTGGTTTCCAAAAATTATTTAATCTATAACCAGCCAACTTATAGTAAACAATTGTGAACCACCTTTCCAATCGATTTTTATTCAAGTGACTTACACCTGCCATCATCATACTTCTCAGATGGTAAATGACAGCATAAAATTAGAAATCTGGAGGTGGATGTCTAGTGCATCTTCTGTAAACAACATAAAAAATTATATTAATTTTGCCATGTTCTTTAATTGGAATAGAGAAATAAAACAACACTTGTTTGTAGATGTGCGTATCTTATTTATGTATTAGTTATAATTGACTGAACAAATTTGTTTTATTCCAACCATTTCCCAGGTTGCATTCCCAAATTTGGAGGAATTAGAATTGGGTCTCAACAGAGATACAGAAATATGGCCAGAGCAATTTCCAGTGGATTCCTTTCCCAGACTAAGAGTACTGGATGTATGTGAAGATAGAGATATTTTGGTTGTGATTCCTTCCTTTATGCTTCAAATATTACATAATCTGGAAGTACTTAATGTAGGAAGATGTAGTTCAGTCAACGAGGTATTCCAACTTGAAGGACTTGACGAGGAAAATCAAGCCAAGAGGCTTGGACGGTTAAGAGAAATAGAGTTGTATGATCTTCCTGGGCTGACACATTTGTGGAAGGAAAACTCCAAACCAGGCCTTGACTTGCAGGGTCTAGAGAGTCTTGTAGTACGACACTGTGTCAGTTTGATAAATTTGGTACCATCCTCGGTATCTTTCCAGAATCTAGCTACTCTAGATGTGCAGTCTTGTGGTAGTCTGAGAAGTTTGATATCACCCTCGGTAGCTAAAAGTCTGGTAAAACTCAAAACACTCAAAATAGGTGGATCAGATATGATGGAAGAAGTAGTTGCCAACGAAGGAGGGGAAGCAACAGATGAGATTACTTTCTACAAATTACAACACATGGAGCTTCTGTATTTGCCAAGTGATTACTACCAAAAAGTGCTATTTTGTAGACCTAATTATAATGGTTTTAAGCACCTTTGAGTAGTAATCATATTCATTTAACCCAATTAATTCATTAAGGTCCTTAGTAATTGGTTTTAACCATTTTGTGGCAAGTTTACATGTTTTTATCAGCTTGTGAATCAATTCAAGCATGCCAAATGATGGAGGAGCTACTTGGACAAGTTATGGCAAAGCTTTTGGAAGCTCAAATTCATGAAGAACCAAGCTTTGGAGCTCCATAGCCCTTTGCCAAAGTCATTCAAAGTATGCAAGGAAGGAACAATGGAGAAGAGGAAAACAGAGGACAGCAGCTGCAGTCTTCTTTCGCACTTTTAGAGCACTTTCCGAAGTCCATTTTCTACATGCTATATACCATTTCAAATATCAGGAAGTCAAGAATCCAACGCTTCAAACCGTGTACGATTTGGAGCTGAAATGAGGAAGATATGGCTTTCGGAAGACAACTGCTCCAGGCTTGTGCGAAAATTTCGCACAACACCTTCCAAATTCGCACACCCCCTTGAGTGGTGCGAATTTTCCCCTGTTTCTGCCGACTCCACATGAGATCTTTTCTTTTGGATATCTTTGTATAAATTTCCATTCTTCTCCTTGTAATCCACCAATCATAAGATTTCTTAGCTAGGAAGGTTGGAAAAACTTCTCTATTTATATCCCCTTGCATCCGTTGTAACAAATATTGATATATTGATATATAGATATATGATATATTACGTTTAACACTTAGAGAATAGATACAGAGCTCTCTCGTTTCTCTTTTCTCTTTACTATTTTATTTTCTTAGTAGCCAAACAGCCTTTGAGGGCTTTTCCTCAGAGGATGATTGGCTAAAACTTTTAGTTTCTCAAAGTATGGATGTTATGTGATGACTTGGATGCAATCCCATGGAAATTTCTCGCACCCGAAAGGTAAGGTAGTCGTTTTTCATTAATGGTTCATTAATGCAAAGTTTGGTTTTTATTTCCTTTTGACAACTTCCAACGGCCAATACTTGATAATCTTTTGGATTTCTATCCATTAGTTATCTCCTACGAGCTATTGGAAGGTGAGGTTTTCAATTCCAAGTTTTGCATTAATCCGTTAGAACCAATTTCAATGGCCATTGAAAGGTGAGTTTATCACTTGGAATGACTTTGAGTTGCCAATATTTGGTAAGCTTTTGGCTTTAGACCATTAGTTATCTCTTACGAGCCATTCAAAGGAAGTCTAAGGTGAATAACCATTGATGAAATTCACTACCATCTGTTTTGCCATTTTAAAGGATTAAAACTTGATTTGCTAAATCCATACCGGTTCGGGAAGCAAGCATCACCATAGTTGCAACCCCAACGCGAGGAGCCTATCCTGAGATTTCCAATTTGCATAAGAACTAGAGCATAGCTATCCTATCTTTGAGAAACTTGTTTTTACACCCTTTCATTTTAGTCTTTAATGTTAGCTTAGATTAGTTTAAATCTTTCTAAAACATTTACATCTTCTTTTAAAGCTAACATCCATAAGAAAATCACCTATTTTCCTAATTTGAATATCACTTGTGTTTGCGAAAACCCTTCCCAGTGAACGATCCTAGAACCACTATGCTATAGTAGCTTGGCTACTTTAGTAATAGTATTCAAGGTATAAATTTTGTTGATACGCCTTTAAAGCTAAGATACCATGAGTCGAATCACCAAGCCTCACAAGCTTCAGTTCAGGTGGTTATATATTCTCATTCCCATCCTTGGAGCAGATGCTGGTGAAAGAATGCCCCAAGATGAAAATGTTCTCTCCAAGCCTCCTAACTACACCAAGGCTAGAAAGAATAAAAGTGGGAGATGATAAGTGGCCTCGGCAGGATGATCTAAATACCACCATCCATAATTCGTTTATAAATGCACATGGTATGTACTAATGTGAGACTTTTTTAGATTTATCAAGCGCAATTCATACTTAGACATTTATTATTATACCAATTAGCAACCATTAAAATCAAATGTTTTGAACTATTTTCTGAAATATCTATCCTATCATCAAAGGAAATGATATTGCAGAATGTTCTATTTCTGTATTTTGAAAATAAATAAAGTAGATCCCAAAACCTCTATTCTGAAACTGCAAATGGTATAAATAAATATATATACCATTTGCAATCACTAGTAATTGTAATCTCTTTATTTAACCTTATTAAATGCTCATAATGATTTATTTACGTTTTTTAGGTAATGTTGAGGCTAAGATTGTGGAATTGGGAGCTGGTTCAGCATTATGATTACATCATGTTTTGTTCTTGGGAATGTTACTCTTTGGTTGGATTGATTCCATGTTAATGAAATATGTATCACTCTATCTCAATCTATTTGGTTATATTTTAGGTTTATATAGATTTGTTGGATTGTATGAAGTTTTCCACATTGTTCATAATTATTGAAATTTCTTCATAATTATGGATGGTCACTATTTGAGTCACATAATGAATCTCCACCTGAATCATAGTATAAATCTCTATTTATGGATTTATTATTGCTTATAGTTGGTTGGGCTCGAAGCAATTGGGCTTGAGGCAAAAAAAAAAGGTATAGAAACATTCATCAATGAGAACAGTTGCAATTGATCTGGTAAATCGGTTAGCAGAATAGATACTATTTCAATGTAATTGAAATTCAACAAACATAGAAACCACCAGTATGATTCCAAGTTTGCCAATATTACTAAAATAGTACTCGGTATAAAGTATGATACCATAGTACCTGGAAGTTTATTAACCGAAGAACAAGCTTTCTCAGCATGACTGGGAGTAAGATGAGTAATGCTTCCACCAATGCATCAATTATCATCCTGAACAGCCATCAAAAAGTAAGGAGGGATATAATAGAACAAAGAATCAATACAAATATGAGAAAACACCCGACATTGTTTCTCTAACCAACTCTCTTTCTCACATGCTGCTCTATTTCTCACATGCTGCTAACCGTTTCTCAATTGTTTCAAGTATTTATTTCCAGATAAAACCTTCCTCTTTAACCTAGGCAACTTGGTGCTCAATTTATTCAAGGACAAAAAACCATGGACACCTCCTGCAACAAAAGGGATGTTATAAAAGCAATCAATAAATCATAAACATATCAACAATATTAAACTTCTATATTATAAAATTCGAATGGCAGACTCCATAGCATCAATTACATATTCCATTGTTCTATCTGCTTCTAGGACCACATTTGCCTTCCTACAAATCTCTTCTAGCTGTGAACTCTTCTTCAGAACAAGCCCTTTCATTTTTCTTGTTTTCAGCTATTCGAACCAAGAAACTTCTCCCTCAACCTGCACAATGAATTTACTTTTCCCTTACATCCTAGAACAAAATCCATCCCCATGTTGCATACTAAAAATATGTAACATAAGATCAATATTATATAGAACTTCAAAATTGATATTTTGCATCCATCAACCAAATGAGACCTAGAAATGCATGTTTAGAAATTAGCATATGGAACTCAACCATTTGCAGAGTACCAAAACATTCCGTTCACCAAAAAGGTTAACCAATTCACAAGAATTTTCCAAATTCTACTTGAAGTGACTCATCTATAGATGGATGGGTTGTAATGGCCAAGGATAAAGCCAATATGTAATACAACAAGGTCCAATATGAATCCAGTCCCCCTCCATTCATATATCCCACCTTTATCCTTATAAGCTCCATAACTCAAGCAAGGAAGTGGGGCTAATAAAAAATAAATTAAAAGATAGGATGAATAAAAGGATGAAATGCCATTAGGCTTTTGCTTGATCTATTAATGGGAATGGAATACATTGTACCCTGCATATTTAGAAGAGTCTTGTAAGGTTCCCTTTATTTTGCTTTATTTCCTTTTTTTTTTCCTTGACAACCCTCCCTTTTTTCTAGCCAAATGTGAGATTGATCTTATTTATTATGTTTTATAATTATGTAGAGTTCCATTTCTCTACAATTAACAGTGTGATTGGGTCTTTTCAATTACTTTAGATGCCTCTTTAGCTGTAAGTCTAATTGCCATATCACCATGTTGCTTGTTCCATTCTCAAATCTGAAAATCTGATGCAAGTTTTTTCTATATTAATAAAATAATATTGCATCCTATATTGACCATTAAAGGAGAGAAAAACTTCTAACCATATTTGGATTTTAGAGTAATTTTTCAAAAGGAAAACTGAAAAATAATGGGATTAACTTCTCAAGACAAACTTAATAAATCACACTGCTTATATGTTTCAGGTTGTGTTTCGAGTTTGCTCTCACTCATAACTCACATCACACACCAAAAAACCCTCCCAAATTCTCTTTGATACTGCTAATAGCCTACACAAAACACATGTTGAACATGAGGAAGTGAGACTCTACCATCTTCTAATCTTTTTCAGGATCACTACCAAACAACCTCAGGGAGCAACAACCATATGTACATAGCCACATACATACTAAGAAACCAAAACCTTAACCCAGACTATCACATTGCATCCAAGTTCTGTATGGCCTATCTCAAAAAATCAAAACTCTAAACCTACCCATTTCCAAAAGAGAATAGAAAACACAAGCCCAAACTCCATAACTCTCGGTTTTGAAGGAAGAAAGCTGTTGCAGGGAAGAAGCAATCAGAATTACTGAAAACAGAAATCTCCACTAAAGATGGCCTTGAAAGGGAGAGCCGGTTTATGATTTGATGAAACCAGACATGGTCATAGAACTGAAGTCTGAATTGGTTAACATCTGTGGACCAAAAGAAATGGGATTTAGTGGTGAAGGATGTAGCTGGAGCAGCTGAGGATGATGGCAGGAGAGACGTTGAGAGGGTTTAAAAAGAAGGGGCCATGAAAATAAAAAGTATCAAGCTATGGTGTTTGAGAGCAGATATGGGCCTTTTATACTTAGGCACTTATTAAGAGCATCAATATTAGACCAAACCAAAGGTTATGCTTATTAAAGAGGGCCAAGATTGGGTCCTCTATACAATTCATCCCATTTTCTAAAGATCAAGATTGGAGCCTTAGTCATCAAGGATATAATTTTTGTAGTAGTGCATTCATTCATATTACAATGACAATCATTTTAAGGTACTAAAAATATTTCTGCTATGAAAAGCATAGCAATGGATAGAGTGCCCTGGTGCCTAACTAGCAAACACATGAGGGAAAGGATCATTATAAATGTTCATGGAAAGCAAATTTGGTGAATTGGTACATACCATGCAGCTGTATAAACAACTTTTGAATGGTGGTACTGAGGTCACCTTCCCAATGCCATTCATTATCTGCCACATCTACTCTCTCTAGCCTTGGTGTGGTTGAGAAGCCTTGACAGAAAACTTTCATCTTCGGGCATTCTTCCACTACTAGATGGTCCAAGGATGGGAATGTGAAAGTATAGCCTCCTGAACAAAAGCTTGTGAGGTTTGCTAAACAAACAAGGGCAATGTGTTCTAATTTGCAAAAAGCAATCTCATCTGTTGCTTCGCCTCCTCCTCCGGAAACTACTTCTTTCATCATATCTCATCCACCTACTTTGAGGTTTTTGAGTTGCACGAGACTTTTAGCTGTTGATGGTGGTAGCAAATTAACCAAACTGCCACAAGACCATACATCTAAAGTTGCTAGGTTCTGGAATGTCACTGAGCTTGGTACCAAACTTATCAAACGGTCACAGTTCCATACTTCAAGAGTTTCAAGATTTTGAAAACGAGGGCCTCGTTTGAAGTTTTCCTTGCGCAAATGCGTCAGCTTAGGTGGGTTGTGTAGCTGTACTTCTCTTAACTTAGCAAGTGCCATGGCATGACTTTCCTCATCGACATGTTCTTCAAGCTGTACAACCCCTTTGACTTAACCATATCTTCTCACATTGAGCTTTTCCAGATTATGTAACGTATGAAGCATAAAGGATGGAATTGCAACCAAATTATCTCCATATCTAAGTACATTCAGAACTCTAAGTTTGCAAATGGACTCCATTGGAAATTGCTCTTGCTGTATTTCTGTGGCACTGTTCCTATCCAATGTCAATTCCTCCAAATTAGGTTATGCAACCTGATAAATCCCTCAAACAAAATAATTTAGTCTGTCAAATTACAACTATCATATAAATAAGGTGTTTGTATATATAAAGAAGTGCATTTTTATTTCTCTAATTCAAACAAAAGGCACGGCAAAACTAATATAATATGTGATGTTGTTTATATATAAAAGTGACAATGGGCACGACGGGTAGCAATGTCTAAAAGATTGACTTAGTAAAAACAATTTTATAAACCAAATAAAAGAAAAAACTCCTTTGGAATTTAGTTTTGAAAATTGAGTGTTTTTTTCCAATGATTAACATGATCAAAATAAATAATGTATAGATTCATAAAACTAAATTTTTTTAGCCATAAATATATACTTAATTAAAACATAAAAATTACATGCATCCATTTTTAAATAATTTCATCTTTTTTCAAAACAAATCATTATAGCGTAGATATGTCTATTTACATTCAATTTCAATATTCTTATTCATGCATGAAAATGATAAATTGACCAAAATTTCAACCGCATTTTGCTTCATTTATACTATTTGATAAAAATTTTACTTGAAAAATATCTATATATAATTCATTGCAATTAATAAATAAGCATAAGAAAACAATGGCCCACATACAATAGCCTGGATTTCTATTAGCTTCAAGAAAATTGCAAGACTCGGCAGCAACTATGGTTCAGATATGATTCAAAATTTCTTGATTTGCTTTCTATTTTCAATCAACACCAATTCAAATCATATCAAAGCCTCCACCCAGAGATTTAATGCCACCACCAACACTAATACCACCACCAACACCAATTCAAGAAAAAGCAATTGGTTTTGTTAATATGATGTTGGATATTAACAAAACCCACATCATAAAACTCAACACTTCCTTTCCTCCCATTTCTTTTCTTAGCAAGAAAACACTAAAACTCAAGTGAAGGTAAGCAAACAATAACAAATCAAGATGTCATAGAAATGAAAGCATGTCTTGAGAAACAAAAACTATAATGCATTTTGACAGAAGTGGTAAAGAGTTCTAAGGCTATAAGCTGTAAAAGTGAGGGACAACATTTGAGAATTTTATATGATTTTTTTACAAAAAAAAAATAGAAACAAAGACAAAAGATAAAACTGAAAATACTTCAAAGAAAGGGATTTCGAGAAAATGGGAGTTGAAGAATGAGAACAAAAAAGGATTAGAAAAGAAGAGTATGGGTTTGGAGGTGAAGATATTCAAATTCAATCTTTTTTAGAGTGAAAGTGCTTTGAAAAAACAGAGAGAACACAAAAAAAATGTTTTCAGAAGTAGAAATATATAATTTTTCCTGTATTTTCTAGGAAACCAAACAGATTTGATGATGCATTTTGATGGAGACCCACCTCCCGATGTTCAACTTAGAAACTATTTGATGATGTATTTTTTTTCTGTAATTGAGATCTATGAGGACCTTCACAAGAACTAGGCTGAAGAACAAGAGGTTCTGGTGTGTTCTTTTCTTCATGTTGTTCTTTTGTTCTTAGAACAGTACCAAAAATAAGAAAAAAAACAACTGAAAGGTGTTCTCTGAAAACACCATGTTTTGGGAGGAGTTTCCAAAAAATTGTTTTCCAATCTTCTTCCTGCCAAACTTGTTTTCCATCTAAAAGGGGTGTTTCTGTTTTTTAGAACAGTTAACAAACAGGGCCGCATGAAGGTGTGTGCAATGATTGGACTTCAAAATAAAAAATGGGTTACCTCAAGCCTTAGAATGCTCAAGACTTACAGTTAAAGCTACGCCATTTTTGTAGTAAAGGGTTCAAGCTTACTATTTTATGGGGTCTTACATAGTACCCAAAATGTAAAAATAAAAAATAAAAAAATTAGAAAGATCTGATCAGATGACTAAGTCTAACCTTACAATTTTGCAGTCCATTTCCTTCAGAACATTCAGAGCAGTCATTTGACAATTCAAAGATTTGATATGAATTTTCTCAAAGAGATGAAACAATCAAATTGATGTAACTGATGTTGTGTATACTAATTGTTGACATGACATTAACCAAATGGAAAATTTAATGAAACATGGCAAGTATGCAACTTGAGGTTAATTAAACCCAAAAATGTTGGAATTCATACCGTCTCAAATAAGGCAAGTGGCTGTTGAATTGTGATATCGACATTGCCCTCTAGATGTACTTCTTGGAATGTTGGAATTTTGTAAGCAAATATCTTCATTCTATCACATTCACGCACCTCCAGCTTTTTCAACAAAGGCCATTATAGTATGTGTCCCAGGGTAGAAACTCTTGAATTGTTGCAGATTCATCAGTCTTAGAGAGGTCATTATAGGGAATACAAACCTAGGAGCTGTCTCCACTCCATCTTCCTTCACAACAAGTTCCTCTACTCCATAAGATGATACCCACAGGTCCTGAAGTTGCACAAGGTCTCTAACTAAAGAGGCTGGAAAAAGGTATTTTAGACTCTGACAATGACCAACTTCTAATAACTTTAAGTTTTGAAAGGTGAGAATTCCATAGGGATCCTTATTCCATATATGCTTAAGGCTTGGTAGAAAATATAATACCAGTTTACTCAACAGAGTGGCTATTACAGCTTCCTTAACATTTATCCACTCCATGTCATAAACCACTTTTAATGAACTACAGTCCACCGCTCTCAGAAACTATAGACTCTGTAACCTGTTCAGCATACTGGATGGAAAAATATTCAGCAGTTTTCCACAGGATGCTACCCTAATCTCTTTTAGTTGGGAAAAGGAATCTTCAAGAAGTTGGTTGTGCCATATCTTTTCCACATTATCCAGGCCTGAGATATTTAACAATTCCAAGCTAGGAAATACTACCTGCAGAATTCATCTAACCATTCCATTAATGATATCTATATATTCCAAATGAATGACATAAAGATGATATAAAACACACAAGGTTGATATGAGACAAATAACCATGCTTGTGAATAGCTAGAACAATGAAAGAAGGACAAAAACAACATTAATGCTTTATGGTTTATGAAACTGCTAGCAGAGCTACCTTTCCCTTTGAATTCCACATGCAGGGTGATTGGTGTTGACAAGTGCTAACCATATATTTAGAGATTTCCAGTCTTATTCTATATTAGCTTTCATGTCCTAGTTGACCCTTTATTTTAGGATTGATTATTTTAATTTCTATAGGCAAGGAGTGCTTACAGCTTGGTTTTGTATTCTCCTTAGTGTCGAGTCCCTCATAGCAAGAACTTTGAATTTATAGTACTTAATGAGTATTTGGGTGTCAAACCCAAAAAATGACTGAAACAAGTGCAAGAAGAGAATGAAATACAGTTTTTGTATTTTTTGAACCAAACGTTTTTTTAATTTTTTTAATGTTTAATTTAGAAAAAAATATGTGAAATAGCCTTTGACCTAGTTTAGAGTCCTTGATCATTTCTTACTAGGTTCGTTTGAAGTAGACTTTGAGAATGTAAAATTATAAATTTGCTCTACTAAATATACTTAAATTGCAATAATGCATACTTTCCAACTCCTCCTATTTGTGTATTGATAACTATAAAGCGTCACCTGGTTGATGTAAGCATTTTGTGTAAACACTAAAATATGGTTTGTTAATTGTTGTAGGATCATAACACATATTTCATGGTTAATTTTCCAGATTGGGAACCATCCCTTAACCCAAGATCTGATATATCCAAAGAACAACATATAATACAGAAGATCCTTACACAAACTGGAAGAAGAAAAATTTTATTCAAAGAGACAAGTTCTGATTTGCCTTAGTCACATTTATGGTATTCTACTCATGAAGTGGTCAATGTTTTACGCCTATTTCTTGATGCTGGAAATGAGTTTTCCAAAAACTCCACATATAGGTAAAATTTCTAACTGAATATTTGTAAAATTGCAGTTGTCTTTTTCTTTCTTTTAATTCCTCTTTTTTGGGCAATTATGCATTCCAACTTAATATTTGAAGCATGTGACCTATGACAACATTTTTCATTCAACAAATTGCAATTGCTCTTTTGTTGAAGTACTTGTTTTAGTCATGGCAAAGCCATGACTAAAACAAGTACATTGAGGATGATCTAATTGGGCTTCTACATCTAATAAATAATCCTCATCAGACCCAGTGGAGCACCTAGGGCTGTTCTAGCAATAAGAGGGACATTACTCAAGAGCCTAACTATTAGAAGAGACATTGAGGATGATCTCCGCTTTCTGGCGTAGGAAATCTTAAAGGGTTTTATTTGATTCAAAAGAGCTTTTGAAGCACTAAAATCAGTTGCACACAGCTATGGAAACAGCAATGTGTGTGTTGCGAGCCATTCCTTAGAAGGTGGGTTTGCCTTCCAAGTGGGGAAACAGAAAAATGGGTTGAACTTTGCTTCTACATGCAATAAGTATGAAATTTTCTATTACATCCAACAACTGCAAAATATAAAGAATTATGGTGTATGAACAGTCAATGACTGGCTAGCTTTCAATGAGTTGGAAACCAAGCAATTGATTTATAGTGCTAAGGATCAACTCAATTTTCTAAATCGAAAAAACCAAAAAAAAAATGCCATCTTAGTGTGACATTTTTTACATTTAAAAGCCTCAAGCACTAAGCATATTCTAAAATCAGTGTTCCATTGAGTCAACTCTTTTCCTATTGAATTGTGTTCATTTGTGCAAAACACCAAACATAACAAATATGCAAACACTAGTTTTTTATTCTTTTATTTATTTTATTTTTTTGGTATTTTTAACACTTTATAAGGCTATAAGATAGGCTCCAATAGACTACCCACATGAAATAATTAATTTCCAACTAAAATGGATTCAGAAATCTCACAATATCAAGTTATCAACTTGAAAAAAAGATCATGTTTAGCCAATAGAGAAATTATACAAATGAACTTCATGAGTTGATGGCATACCATGTTAATTAAATCCTTGAATCTCAATTTCCCTTCCAGTCCCTTCATCTGAAGAATTTTGCCCCTTCAACTATTGTTATAAAAATGAATGTCAGAACAATTAACTTGCACATTTCTATTAGCAACAACCAATCTAGCATCCAATAGATATCAATCAACATAAAATCATATAAAATAGTTGCAATGATACCGGCCCATCTTCTGATGACTGGGAATTTGATTGTCTTGATGATTCCGAGTATGCTTGAACTTATGAAAAGTGAGTTGGAAAAAAAAGTTAGTGCAAATATAAGCAATCCAGATTTGGACAATATACTTCAAACTATAATAGTTAGTGGTAATAGAACTGCATAGATGTAATACCATTGAATTGTATCACATAAAAGATTCATAGAGATTTTAAATTTTCCACAATAATTTTGAATAAAAAATCAAGATCAAGTTCCAATTTTGAATAATTTAAATATATTCATATCTCAATTGCCGAAAAAAATCAACCCCAACATAGAAGTCCAATCCATGATATTGTTAAGTATTTTTTATTCTTATCACAACTTGAAACGCAATTGATGCAGAAACCAATCTTAAAATACAAGCCTGATGCAAATAACTTTGTTATAGCACTTTTTTTTAACTTTTTGGGAAGTTGGAGAGACCCATGATTCTTGGTGACCAAGAATATACAAGGGTGAGAATAAGTTCATAAACTGTTCAAGCATATGTGCCATCAAATTACCCTATGAACCTAACCCGGTTACAAATTAAAATAAGGTTTCAATTTAGCTATATTGTATATTCTACAACTCTCCTCCACAATTGGTTCACCTTGAACATATGCAAGTTTTGTACATTGCCACTTTGCACATATGGTGGCATCACAGGTTCAGATTCTCCTCTACTGGGTGGTGGTCAGGAATGTCTTCATCAAGAGATCATCTTAGGTTTTTATTGTTCAGAAAACAAGAAATTCTTTGAAAATTTTATTCAACAAACTCATTTGCTTGAACATAGTTTAGACAAAAGTAAGGGCATTTGTGCAACGAACTTCATTGGAAATTTATTTCCAAGAAACATTATGGTAAGTCTAATCTTTTCTCTTTTAGTGAGGCAACCAATTTGTTTAAATGTTTTTGCCAATGTGGACATGTATAAGAACTGTGTCCTTTTTCTCCAAAAGAAAAAGGTGTTTTATGATGTGCACTCTACTCTTGAAGAGCTCACAGTAGGGATATTTTACATTTCAAACCTATTTATTTCTTTCCTTTTTCCACCCATATCAACACATCTACTACCATCCTTAACCTGAGGTACACCTAGATATGTTTGTGGTTGCATGTGTTTGTGTTTGTATCAAATTCCTCAAAAATAAACAAATAAATAAATAAATGTTTGTGTTTGTATCAATGAATACTAGACATAGGTAGCTAGCTAGTGTTGCAAATTTAGAAGTAATGAGGAATAGAGAGAGAAAGGAAATGGATCCAAGGGGTGTAAAAAACTCAAGGTTGGCCCTTACTGAGTCCAAGCGTTTTGAGCTTAGAGCTAGACGAGTCAAGGGGTAGAGGAGTGTATATATAATGGAAAAAGGAAAAGGTTATCAGAGATGGATCAAAATGAGTAGAGGAGTGTTGGACTGGATTTTGAAGTCCTTGGATTCATGCCATAACTAGATAGGGGAAAAGCTCTTCAAGACTGAGATGACCACATATACCAACCTCAAATATTTTTGACATCAACTATTAAGCTTCTAATTCATAGTGACAACTAATTAAGACATCTCTTAACAATACCATATTTAAGTAAAACCAAATATATCTCATTCTAATTGCATGCTTAACCTTTTCTCTAGACCTAAAATTTATTTTTACGTATTATCTATGTTTGTTTTATGAGAAAATATATAGGAACAAGAAAATAGTTTGAATATTTAAATTTTCATGAGCGGTAAACATGTTTTCTATGACAAGTTTGCTAGACATGTAATTTGTTATAAATTAAATAACATTTATACACAAACTAGTTAAAAACCTAGCATTACATAAAACACTATGGGGTGAACAAATGATATTCATCTCATCATAGACGCATAAAGGACCTTCATCAAACAACAACAAAAACTCTTTATGATTGCCAAACTACCATATATGCAGGTAATAATCCAAATAACCACATTAACAGGTACTTATGCAAATACTATTTACAATTTTAAATCAATTAAATTGTCAAAAGAGAGTAGGTTTTACACATTATTACTTCACATACTACAGTATTGTTCCACATTTCATATTCGGTGGCTTGTAATTGAAAAATAGTTTCTAGCTAAATGCACAGTATATGCAGTTCTAGGAAACAAACATCTTTACCTTAAACTTTGTCCTAACACTTTGCTTCTACGAATCAAATGCACCTAAGGATAAAGGACTAGCTTGCTTCTGGGAGTGGTCGAGCAAATTGGAGGCAAACAACTGATGAAGCTTGCAACTACATGATAAGAGGAGCTAGATCAAATCAGAGTGAAGAGGATCTATGTTTTTTTCCAATAAGCCACTTGTATCATAAAGAACCTAACAAACCTCCAAATATCAATAAATGCGTACACAACGATAAATCCTGATTTTTGAAGGGTTTTCATGAATTAATCAAGTCAGCTCAAACAAGTACAAAGTAATATTTTATAAGCATTTAGCTAGTCGGTAATCGTCGCTATGCTAATTTGATCAAGATAAGAAAACTCTACAAAACATGTAACCATTAAACCTCTTTAACAAGTGATCAACATCAAGTCAACTACCCTATGTTTGAATTAACCTAAATGTTACCACATCATCAGATAAATTATAATTTTTACACACAATGCCAATTTCAGGATGAGAATTAATTTAGAAATTACAACCATGAAATCACAAAAGCTACTTTCTAAGGAACAACTTGTTTAGTATTAAAAGACTCCTAACTTTCAAAACTCCTACTCATTTCCCTAAACAAATGGTGGACACTTTGTAAGATAAACCTTATTCTCCAAAGAATTATCTACTTCAAGATAAATATATATATATATATGAAATAAATTGAGAAGTTAGTATGGGTAACTTTTAATCAAAGTTGGTCTCTATCCTTAGATAAATATTTTCTTCTTTAAGAAGTTAATTTCTTATGATCCTTTCTTCTACTAAATCCCTAATTAACATCAATCTAAAAGGAACATCTAAAGGTAAGCCTAAGTACATAAATGTCAAACGCCTTACCCTTTAACCAACAATTAAAGTAGTAATTCCATGTTCTAATATTCTACTTCGGAAATAAAATTTTCTTTTCATTCAAAGAACCACCATAAAGAAAAGAAGGTTCACCCCACAACTAACAATTAATCATTACCATTTCCTATCAAAGGAAAGAATACAACCCTTAACAAAGAATAAATGAAAAAATTATAACCCTTCAACATTATTTCGCTAGTCATAAAGCCTTGAAGGAAACTATTATTGATGGCTCTTTGAATCATATAACTCGAGGCTTCTATGAGTACATAAACATATATGAGGAAAAGGGATTGCCTTGTCTCAAAACTAGTAAGATTGGTGAAAAACCAAAAGGATAATTTTATTTTTTCACTATAGAGAATTTGATTGTAGTATTGATAAACTTAATCCACCTATTTTCACCCATTAGGCCTATGCCACTTACTTGCATTTAAAATGTCAACGCCAAAATAGTTTTCTCTCAATGGGATAAAAAAATAAAATTTCAAAGAGTTCAAACTTTGCCACTCATCCACAACTCCCTTGGTTTAAATCCTTTGTAGTATGTAACATCCATGAGCTAATGATAAATAGATTACAGGTTACCAAAAAAAATGTCTAGTAAGAATAATAAAGTCCTACAACAAGCTATTTTTGCATCAAACTACATAGTTACATTGTTAATTGTATATGATTCTTGAAAGTACATAACCCAGAAACATCTTTTTCACTATTTCAACATAGTCTCGTTCCTCTATTACACACAAGCTATTAAGCTAAGGCTCCCATTCACATTCAGAAAAATATCTTCCATTTTCAAAACTAAAAAGGAACATAAAACAAATTAATGATGTGTGTGGTTCTCAAAATTTTTTCCTTAAACAATTCCCCACAAACAGCCGTCCTTGTAAACATAAAAATTTAATATATAACAAAAAAAAACCCCAAATATTCTAAATCACAAGGTCGTTAACAACGGAAAACAACCATTCTCGTTTCCAAAATTCACTCCATCTGAAAATTTCTTTAACCAAAACAAATTTCCCTCTATTTCATTCATGCAAAAATGAATCGAAATACAACAAACCCCAAAATATAAGACCTTCGGCCCAATATTTTCTCAACAACCAAACAAATCTTTAAATGGAAAACTCACCTGTAATTGATTAATCCACAGCAAGAGGAAGCTCCATTTTGGTTTCCAAAAACCTTAAAAAAATTCCACCTTTGATGAAGAAATATGAAGATATGCCTCGACTTTGGCTTCGTTGAAGGTTTTCAGAAGATGTCTATTGGGTTTGGGTGGTCAACTCGTGAAGAGAGACACACTAGGGTTAGGCCAAAATGAGATGAAGACAACTTTGGGAAGATGGTATCCATCGCCTGGTTAGGACATAAATAAACAAATCGATTGCCTACCTTCGTGTATCAAACGAGTTATGAAAATGAGAATTTTTTGAGATCGAGTTAGGGCAAAACGAGAGGAAGTGACAGAGAGAGTTTCACAAATTTCAAATGTTTCTCGGGTTGGGTGTTCTGTGAGTTTCAGATTTGATAACTTCAAGTTTCAAATTTTGGTACTTATTAAATTGCACACCTTCCTGATGACATGGACACAGGTGGTTGCTAATAGGGAAACATTAAAGGGCAATTTTGGAAATGCATACCTAAACAGTATATAGTGCACGAGAAATATAATATTTTCCCCATTAATAGGGAAATCTCATATTTCACTTATATAGGATTCCAAAACCATATATTTTTCTAATCATAGGCTGGAAACATAAGTTTCCCAAGTTTCTTTGAAGTAACCTCTTTTATCCCAGTTTATAACTCCAAATTTATTGGTATAATTTTTTTTCTTTGATATGACATATCCCTGTCACTTTTCGTCCTTTTTCTTTTGATGATAGGACCATGTCACATTCTCTCCAACAATGCCTATCGGATAAGGCCCTCTCCTTCTCTCAATATTCATAAACTAATACGGTTTTAAAAAATTAATTAAAAATATTATTTCCATATTTAATTTTACTATAAAAAATATAATATAAAATTAAATGTAATTAAAATTTATTTAAAACTCAGATATTTTATAATTATTTAAATTTTATATAAAAAGTTGAATTTTAATTAGGTAGATGTGAAATAATATGTAAAAATAATTTATTAATTATTCTTTATTTTTTTTCTTTTATTTATTTTTTACTCTTTATTTTTCCCTTTAAATTTTTTATCAACAAAAAATAACCTAAAAATTAATAACCTTCAAAAAAATTTAATAAAATTTGAAAAGTATAGGAGGTTGTCTTCTTGATTTTCTATACATTGTCACTTAAGATTTTTTTTAAATTTCATTAACCTATCTATTTGGCAGTTTATAGACTAGGTCATCTCACTTTTCTAAATTTAAAGCATATACTCTCTAGTTTCAATATAGAAAAAAGGGTTTAATATTATTTGAAGCATTTTAATAATTTTAGCAGTCTTTTATTCAATGTGGAACAAAGTCTCCCATATGGTAGCTTACCATTATATATCTTGTCAGCAACCAAAGAAGATCTAAGGCCAACAATGGAGACCTGGTTCGGGGTCCTCGTCTCTCTCTGCATTGCTGCTTTCTTCTTCCCATTGCTCTTCTCCAAGCCCAAGAAGAAGCTCCCTCCTGGACCCTTTGCCTTTCCAATCATAAGCAGCTACCTATGGCTTCGGAAATCTTACACAGAACTTGAGCCAATCCTCAGAAACCTTTCACGCTAAGCATGGTCCAATCGTCTCCCTCCCACTTGGCAACAGCCCAGCAATCTTCGTCGCGAGTGCCTCCCTGGCTCACGAAGCATTAGTTCAAAACGCTGCAGTTTTTGCCCACCGCCCCGTTCCTCCGGTTACCAACAAAATCATTGGCAGCAACCAGCACAACGTCAGCTCCGCCGGTTACGGTCCCACCTGGTGCCTCCTCCGCCGCAACCTCACTGCAAAAATCCTCAACCCCTTGCGCCTAAAAGCGTACTCCCGAGCCCACAAGTGGGTGCTGGAGATTCTCTTCTCTCGGCTTCGCAGGAGCTCTGAAACCGGAGATGGTGTGGTACGCGTGGTGGATGACTTCCACTTCGCCATGTATTGCTTGCTGGTTCTGATGTGCTTCGGGGATCAGCTTGAGGAGGAGAAAGTGAGAGAAATCGAAGCTGCTCAGCTGCAAGTTTTGGCCGGTTTTGGCAATGCTCAATTTCTGGCCTACCATAGGAAAGATCTTGTTTCGGAAGCGTTGGGAGAAGTTCCTGCAGCTTCGCAAGCATCAAGAAGATGTACTGATCCCTCTTATAAGGGCCAGAGAGCGCTTGAAGAAGGAATTACAAATCAAACAACAAGAAGATTCCGACAAAGAAGACAGCAGTCGTATAACAGTCTACGTTGATACTTTTCTGGATCTGCAACTGCCTGACGAGAAGAGGAAGCTCAATGACAGCGAACTGGTTAGTTTGTCCTCCGAGTTTCTCAACGCAGGGACACATACTACTTACACATCGCTGCAGTGGATCATGGCAAACCTGGTGAAGTACCGGCATATTCAGGCCAATGTCTTTGAAGAGATTAGTGGGGTTATGGGGACAAGAGAGGACGAGGTGAAGCAGGAAGATTTGCAGAAGATGCCATAGTTGAAGGCTGTGATCTTGGAAGGTTTGAGGCGTCATCCTCCTGGACACTTCGGCTTGCCTCATGCAGTGAACCAAGATGTAAATCTGGGTGGCTATACAATCCCCCTAAACGCTAACATTTTTTTCATGGTAGCAGAGATCGCATGGAACCCTGAAGTGTGGGAAGATCCACTGGTGTTCAAGCCAGAGAGGTTCTTGACTGGAGATGGGGTAGAAGCATTCGATGTGACTGGGAGTAAGGAGATCAAAATGATGCCATTTGGTGCAGGAAGGAGGGTTTGCCCTGGTAATGGTTTAGGAATTTTTCATTTGGAGTACTTTGTGGCAATTTGATTTGGAAGTTCAAATGGACTGCTGCGGATGGAGATGATGTTGATCTCTCTGAGAAAAAAGTTTCAGCCCTTCTGCCAGTGCTGATGCAGAATCCATTGAAGGCTCACATCTCTCCAAGGGCCAAATGAAATGAAGAAATACATATGCATTGCAGGTTTGTTGAATAAGGTAAAAATTTCATGAAACCATGGGAGGTGATGATATTGGTTATTATCAAGGTTGAGCAACTAATTAAGTTGACATTTCATAAAACCCGAGACTTGATATTTGATTACTTTAAATAGTGCTTTGGTAGTGATTATATAAAGGAAGCGCTTTTGGTCTTTTGAACACTTGAAAATTTTTACATTTGAAATATTAGAAGGGTTAAAAACGCTTCCTAAAATCGCCACTAGACAAGCTCTAAATGATTTGAGAGAATTTTGCTATTAATTTCTTGTTATTTTAAATGTCAACTTTTTTGCTAAAACTAAATTTGATAGTTGTTTTAAAATTATTTAATCCAAACATATTTATTAGTTTTATTAATATCAAGTAATTGATGTATATATATATATATTATTATCATTATTATAGAAAGTTGATAATCAATTGAGTTTTTTAGGCAATGATGGCTCAAGAGTAGTTTTTTTATATTGAGAAAAAAAAAATCCTTTTTACTTATTAGGTTAAGTTAATTTTGGCTTTAAATAATATTATTAATTTATTTTATAATATATTTAACGTACTCAATGGCTTGAATTAAATCATTAAATTATATTAAATGATTAAATTGGTTTACGAATAAATATGGTTCCTTAGTCTTAAGAGGGTTGGAAGATTTCTTTAATTTATTAACTAATACAAAGTGCTGGAATATATCTTTTTTGTTTTTTATTTTTAAAATAAAAAGTAATGAAAACTTTTATATAAGATATAAAAACTTTGATATTCACATTAAAAAATAATAATAATAATGATTTTACAAACTATTTAAAAAAAATATGGTATCAACGAATTTTTACTATCTTAAATTTCAAAATTTTTTTGAAAATGATTTTTAAAAACATAACTTTATGTATTATTTTAAATAAAAGTTTCCGATTTTAATATAAAAATAGAAAAAAAAAATTCATGTGAGTTATGTAATAAATATTTAGTTTTTCAATGAAAGAAGACATATATCCTGTTGAGAGTGATAGTGACACCGAGGGAGGCTAACATCTCATTAACATTCAGACTTGGAAGATTTTATTTATGCATGCAATGACAATAAGATTGCATATTAATTTTGATCATTAATTACATGCTTAATATCCTAATTAATATTGGATAGTAAAATTAATGATTTAATCTTGCT
The DNA here is from genome assembly GCF_030704535.1 of Vitis vinifera. Classification (NCBI taxonomy): domain Eukaryota; kingdom Viridiplantae; phylum Streptophyta; class Magnoliopsida; order Vitales; family Vitaceae; genus Vitis; species Vitis vinifera. The sequence goes on along the minus strand of NC_081818.1, from coordinate 9,679,102 downwards.
GAACTTTTTTCTGTCATCCTTGCATGTCAGTCCAAGTGATGAGTAAGGAGAATAAAGTCCAAGTCCAATTCCCAGGAAAAAAATTTCTGTCATTTTATTGTCATTGGACATGTGTTCGTCACCTATTTGAATGGACAGTAGCTATACTTTGTCTTGTTTATTGATAAGTAGCTATCCTCATCACTAACTACCTTTGAAATTTTATTATACTATAATTTTTTTTGGATTGACATTGATCATGAATGGCCCAAAATCTTGATAGGTTAAACATGCTTTGATTATTTGAGTATATAAAAAGCATAATTTATCATTGGGAAAGTGTCCTAAATTTTTTTCTTGAGTCAATTTATTGGTTTATAATATTTTTCCACTAGGTACATTCTTATAAGAAAATATCTAATTATAAAGTTTTTTATAAAAATAATATTATATGCATGCACTTATTTGCAATTAAATTTTGTTGAGATCTAAAATGATCATGTCCTCCATGTTCTCACTAACTAATTTGATGTTAAAAGAAAATTATGTCAAATTGGTTAGCTTTATGAAATGGGTAACCAATACTTGGGTTTGACCCTCGAGTGGAAGGTGGAATAAATCAAAGAATATTGCAGACAATATCCCAACAGAGAAATTATGGTATGTTCTTGGGGATGAGGTACCTGGAAGGATAGGTAGCTTTGTTGAATGGAGATGGGGTTGAAGCATTTCATGTGACTTGAAGACATTTGGAAGGGACCAACTACTGCAGTTTCATTTGCAAAAAGCAAGCCATCAGATGATCTGAATTTTCTTATGTAGATATAATTACCAGAAGGAAAAGGAACAAGGATTCTATTACCTTTTTTTACATGGATAAAAAAAATTTCATTAGATGAGACTTGAACACACAATCTCTCCCATATCCCCATGGAGATGGTAGCTCAGCTTCAGCTCCACTGTCTCCTCCCTCGGTAGCGATGTTCACCTCGACGAATTGAACTCCCTCGCAAAATTTGATACAGATCGGAGCAGGTTTGGTGGCTCAAAATGCAGGCTTTCCGTCATGGAGAACCCACGGCCCTCCACTGCATCTCCATTTCTCTTGTTCTCTCTGTTTTTTTTCTCCTCTTTCCTGGCAGTGGCTTTCGCACCACTTTTGGTGTCCAGTCCCTCTGTATGTATATATATATATCCTTATACCTAAAATACAAGTCCTTATTAAATTTTTTTCAAATTTAATTCTAATTCTTGAAATTCACTCTTTAAATTTAATGTGGTAAAAAATTTCAAATTATTGACTTTCAACTGATTTTTTAAAATTTATTCTAATTAAATATTAACACTTGAATTTTCATCTCCCTTGCGACTATTTTACCAATAATTTAATGAAAACTTTTTGGATATGTGTCATTAAAAATATGGGTATTACAAATTCAGTGAGCTTATTAATTAAAAATATGGATTTCCATGCAAAGACGAAGAAATTAACCCAATAAAGCTTCCATGAAATATGCTACAAGAAAACAAACAGATAAATATTACAATGAGAGAGCTTAAAGAAATATTGGCTGAGCTTTTGTAAATATAAATTAAACCGGAACCATTTCTTTTAATAAAAATTGATTTCAATACTTAATAAAAATGTAAAAATCATTTTTCTTAATAAAATTGAATCCTAAAACTTTTTTTTCCCAAATGAAATCAAACTTTTTTTAATTAGAATTGTAAAAATAATTTTTCAAATAAGAGTTGTAAAAATTATTTTCTTGTAAATAAAATCAAATTGGATTGTAAAAATCATTTCTTTTAATAAAAATAAGTTAAAAAAACATTAGCCCATAAATAAAAATATGTTGACAAATTTTTTGTAAATAAAAATAAATCATATCATTTTTTTTTCTTTTATAAATTGAAGCATTCTTTGTAAATAAAATAAATTAAATAGAAATCATCTAGAATCATTTTTTTTTCTGTTGCAAATAAAGTCTTTTGAAATATTTTGAAGATTTGTTGTAATCTTTTAGAAATAATTCAATCATTTTTTAATTAATTTAATGAATCAACTCGTGTAGTTCTCATATTCACTGTCTTCTAGATTTTATAATCTATCTTTATAGCATGGTTGTCTATTCTTTTATATTAAGTCTTATTTATTTTTGTATTGATTGATTAATTAATTGAATGTGAGTTTTTTTTGCTTTTATATTAGAGATGATAGATTTACGAATTTAGAAGGATACTACGACTTATCCTCGTACCTTCATAATAGGTAATCTGACATTTGAATTTGTTTTTAATTCATAAACTTATCTTTTTCAAATAAGAAATTATATATGACTTTTAAGGGTTGTATAATTATTGGGCTTTTGAGAAAATGAAATAAGTAAAGTTAAAAGCTTGTTTGATAATTATTTTTTAAAGTAGTTTTAAAAAATAGTTTTTAAAAATGGGTTTTGAAATTTGTTTTTTAATGTTTTGTAAAACAAAAGTATTTTTAAGAGCTTGAAATATTTTTAAAGTTTGAACTTTAAAATTTAAAATAAGCAAGAAAACAGAATTTTGATAATAATAGATATTTAAAGGATAAAATAATTCTTAAATAAAAGAATAAACTTTAGTTTTAAAAATATTAAGGGTTTGTTTGTTAACGTTTATAAAGACTAGTTGTGGACCCCGCATTTCGGCTCATGCACTTCCACTCGTTGGCGAACTCCCTTTTAATTTGAAAAATGACTTGGATTCGCCACTTATTTTTGTTTTATTTTTAAAGGACAAACAAAATAAGAGAGAAAACTCTAAGTGTGACTCCTCATTTGGAAAAGACAATCTGTGAGAAACCAAATACGGGTTTGGGGGTCAGGTTATTTATCGGGAAGGTACGGTAAAGACCATAGCACCCCTTTAAGTCCCTAAAAAACGGGTCTCTACTAAATAAGGTGAGACAGATGTGGCAATTGGTGAGAAAATCAATTAATACCAGTGAAATAATAAAATAATAAAGTGAATCATGCATCAGAATAAGCGAAGTGGAAATGAGATCATACCTTAGCAGCAATTAATAGTGCGCTATCATGAAAACAAGGTTAGGTCAAGTATAAAATCATCACATGTATATAAAAGAGCAAAACAAAGATCAAGTAATACTCATTAAGCATAACAACTGATAATCAGAAAAGAAAACTCATATGTAGGGCCCCCACCAAAACCCAATTTATTTTGCATGAATTAATATCACAAATTCCATTAATTTCGAATTATGAAATATTCATTCATACTTATTAAAAAAATCAAAGAAAATGAAAGATTATTTGAAAACCAGAGTGGAATTAAAACTATTTGAGAGAAAACTGGATTTTTGAGATTTATTTGAAAATTGGAGTCTCGAAGATTACTTGAAAATCGACGTCTTAGGAGTTAAATTTAAGGATTGGAATTTCGGAAGTTAAATTTGAAAGAAATTGGAATTTTTAAAATTATTTGAGAATTAGAGTTTTGAAAATTAAATTAAGGAATTGGAACTTTGGAAATTAAATTTGAAAGAAATTAGCAAATTATTTGAAAGTTTGGAGTTTTAAAAATTAATAAATAAAATGATGATGATGATGATAATAATAATAATAATAATAATAATAAATAAATAAATAAATATGAAAATTGGAATTTTGGAAATTAAAATTTTGGAAATTGGAAATTAAATTTGGAAATTGGAAAATTGGAATTCAAAAATTGAGAGTTAAATTTGGAAATCAGAATTTTGAAAAATTATTTGATGATAATAATAATAATAAATAAATAAATAAATAAATAAATGTGAAAATTGGAATTTTGGAAATTGGAAATTAAATTTGAAAATTGGAATTTTGGAATTTTGGAAATTGAGAATTAAATTTGAAAATCAGAATTTTGAAGAATTATTTAATGATAATGATGATGATGATAATAAATAAATAAATAAATAAATGTAAAAATTGGAATTTTGGAAATTGGAAATTAAATTCGAAAGTCGGAATTTTGAAAAATTGTTTAAAGATGGAATTTTAAAATAAATAAATAAATAAAATAGATTAATAATAATAACAAAAATAATAATCAAGTAAATGAACGTGAAAAAATTTGGAAGTCAGAATTTTGAAAAATTGTTTAAAGAAGGGATTTTAAAATAAATAACTAAATAAATAAATAAATAAATAATAACGAAAATAATAATGATTAAAAAAAAGTGAGAATTGAGATTTTGGAAATTCAATGAAGATGAAATTTTCGAATAAAATAAAATAATTTGAAAATGGAAATTTGAAGATTAAATCTAAGAAAAGGAATTTTGAAGAATTATTTGAAAATTAAATTTAAGAAAAGGGAATTTTGAAGAATTATTTGAGGATAGAACTTTTGAAACTTTGATTTGAAAGGAATTGGAGTTTCGAAAATTTATTTGAAGGTGACATTTTAAAAATTAAATTTGGAATTGTGGGGTTTTTGGAAAATTAAATTTAAAAATTTGAATCCTAGGAAGTTAAACTTAAAATTAGAATTTTAAAAAATTATTTCGAGAATTGTATTTTGAAGAATTAAATTTAAAAAATGGAGTTTTGGAAAAGTGAATTTCGAGAATTAAAGTTTGCAAACTAAATTTAAAATCAAATTTTAAAAAAATTATTTCGAAAATGGTATTTTTAAAAAATAAATAAATAAATAAATTCGGAACTTTGGAATTTTAGGAAATTTTAAAGAGTTATTTGAGGATATAAAAAAAGAATAAATAAAATAAATAAAGAACAAAACTTTTAACATTAAAAGTTTAAAAAAACAAAAGAAAAATGGCATGTGGTTACTGTACATGGTAAATTAAAGTTTGTTGGTTTTGCTTTTAACATTGAAATGAATCATTTAAGGAATTTATATGTACAGGAGATAGATAAAATGGGTATGATGGTATTAATAGTGTAGGACATGAATGATGAGGGGTATGGGCTGCTAGTGGGGCAAGTAAATTTCTCCATCTCGGGCAAGGTTCAAATGCATCCTGCCCATAAAAAAAAATGAGAATGATTGCAACCCAACAGAAATGAATCTTCTATAATGGGAACTGCGGTAACTTTGGCTGTCATGATGACGTACAAGGACGGATGATCCGCCAGAAATGAGAGCTTAACCTTCATCCTAAGAATCATCCGACTTAAGTTTTGGACCCGTGCCTGGTATGTTCAGTCTAATCGCCATTCTCCAGATTTATCCAACAAGAAATTTCTATCTCTGGCTCGCTTAGACGGGTATTGATGACAAGGTTCCCCAATCATACAAGAAACCTGTAGGAGCAGGTCCAAGTCTTACAAGATATATCACCTCATACCATTCATCTAAAGTTTTCCTCACCGCCTACCTCCTCCTCACTTGACCCTTTTGATCTCCTCCAAATTCGTAAGAAACAAAACCAATACTATTCTCTTTTCCATTGCTAGTATCGATGACAGCCAAAAACAAACAAGCAAACCACTAAAACTATAAAATAAGCAACAGGCATTGCCAGTCATTATCTTAAAAAATAATGAAACTAAGAGAAGATTGGAAGACTAGGAGCAGAGAGCTAAAGGTTCCAAAAAAACAGAGCATCCATGATCCCAACCCGATTAACACCCTTGCTTCCTTTAAGTTGATAGTGGACTCCAGTTGTTTTATCAGTTACAAGAAGCCAATCTATATTTCTCGGTTTCCATTCATAGAAAGAAACTCAAGTACGAAAGCCAAAATAGAGACCCGGATTGGAACACCCGCGTACAGAATAGAGAGAAACAGAGGATACAATTAAATGGAGCTTTGAAAGAGAATGAACATAGACCAAACACCCAATAAATATGAAGAGACCAGATTCATTTTTCTTTATATTTGGATTTAAAGGTCGGCAGATTGAACCAGGAAAATATCTTAAGAGAGAAAAAAAAAAAAAAAAAAAACCAGGATGAAAGAAGGTTTTTTTTTTTTTAAATATGAAATGACCAAACAAAGCACAATTAGATTATTCCAAAATGGAGTCAGAGAAACAGAAACTAACCACCATGACCAACCAATGTGACCTCACGAGCAATGCAAAATAATCACATGAAGAAGTAATAAGAGAATGTGATGATCATTAATAATCCATAAACCTGATCAATCTTACCAGGTAATGCTCTCCTCTAACAATAGTTTGTTTGACTTCCGCTTCCCTTCTTCTCCTAGCTTCCTTCGACTTAGCCAAAAGTCTTTTTTCCTCCTCGTTCCTTCCAGATCTCACCCAAAAGAACCTCCCCTGAAAGCCTTTCCTGGACCCCCTTTTCACCAGCTCGTTTTCCTTCCAAGTTGGTACCATCTTCTCCTACCCGCTCCACTATTCCTGGTTTAACAAGTCTCCATCCATCATCTCCTGCTCAGAGATGTCTCTCTCATCAACCACCACCATAGGCAAGCTGCTGATGTCCGCCACACGTCCATGCATGGAGCTTCATGGGAGATGTCCCCCACTTCCAATGGAAAGCTCTCCAATTCCTTAATAAAAGCAAATAAAAAAAACTAATTACATTTTGTTTGCAAAAATGGGGTCTACACTAGTTTATGTTTTTGAGAATAAAAAATAAGAAAATATGTTTCAATTAAAAAACAGGTTTTCTGGTTTCAAAAATACACATAATCTCTTTCTTTGATTAGAATATTATAATTATCATTTTTATTACCTTTGAAATCCTAAATAATTTAACTTAATTACTTTGATTCATTGTGAAAGAAAAAGTTAGGAAGGTATAATTTTCTTTTTCTTTCACTAACTTTAAGTCAACCATGACCATAATGAATGAAATTTTTGTTCAAACTAGTTTACACTAAACCTTATAGATGAAGCTTTTTTTCACTAATATAAAGTAATTAAGCATTTCTAAAGATTTTAAAAAAAAAGTTTTAAGAAAGTGAGAATAGATTTTATATACTTCCCAATGAAATACTTGACATGTCTTAATAAGCACTATCAAAAACTTGAAAAATACCATGATTTTAAATAAAGTATTCATATGTAAAAAATACAAATTTGTTAAATATTCATGTACAAAAAATACATATTTGCTACCTCTAAAATTATCTCTTTTCCCCTCCTTACTTTTAAATTCTTTTTATTTTTAAATAGTGATTTCACATATAATTTTTTTTTTTCAAAAAGTGTCTTTTATTCATGGTTAATTTGATCTATAAGATTAAGTCATCTCTCTTTTTTTTTTTTTTTACATCAATTCTTTAAAATATTCCTTTGACCCTTGGATAAATTTACAATGTCTTTCCTTATGTTTTCCCACTTGACTTACATTTTGATGACTAAATATTTTATTTTGATGACTAAATAAATCCTTTAACTTAGTAAGTTTCCTTCCTTGAATTCAAGGACTTCAAAAAAACTAACTCTATTCACAGATCACTACTCTTTATTTGTTAACCAAAACTATGTATACATACAAAAAGAAAATACAAAATAAAATAAAATAAAAAACACGAGATTTTGAAGGTGATTGGGCAAACAATGTTTTCTCTATATCCAAAAAAAGTACTAACACTCAATAATTCACTAATCAAAAGAAAAGAAAAAAAAATTACAATAATGATCTCCAAAAAAACATCTCAATTGTGGTTGTGCCCTCTAAAAAAACCTTAAAAAACATAATAATGTTCAATATATAATAAGAGTAAACTCGTCATTCATCATATATATATATATATATATAAAATAGAATGTGTTATCCCTACAATTGACCAATCGGTTTGATCCCCATGAGCTCAATAGGGAGTTCGACCACCAACATCCTAAACAAAACGCAACAAAACCGATTCAGACTTCACAATCCAATATTATTTTATTATTAATCATCTTACCTTTTCATAATGTAACTTCAATTTCTTTTAAATGGAATTTGGTTCCAACTTCAATTCTAGCCCAAGTTCCAGTCTAACTAACATCCCCATGTGATTTTTTCAAGTTTCTATGTGATGTTTGTTATTATATATACATTTGCATTTCATTTTTCATCTAACCTATTCCAGTAAAGCCATTATTTGCTGCCATGTTTTATTGAGTTCTCTAAGTGCAGCACATCAATTTCTCTTCCCATGTTCTCATTTAATTTTATGTAAATCCATTTCTTTCCCCATAATTTGAACTTCAATTAATGCTTTAATTATTACTAATACTTCAATTAACTATATAATCGTTATCTCAGCTAAATCTTCAATCAACTGACATCGATATCTAATAATAGATTTAGCTCATTTAAAATTTAGGTTGCGTTAGGTTAAGCCATAGAAAATTTGTAAGAAAAAAATGGAGATAAATTAAAAAAAATGTAAAAAAGAAAAAAGAAAAATTAGTAAAACTTCATACGATGTTTGGTTATCGATAAAAAAGTTCTGAAAAAAAAAAAAGACTCCTTTAACATTTTTATCCTTTCTTTTATAATATTCCTCTGAAATCATTAAACTTAATTATTTATTTATTTATTTTGGAAATAGCATAATGGAAACAAAGGTAAGTTTCTTTGTTTTTACTCTACTTTTGAGGGAAAAACACAGTAAAGAAAAGTGTAATTTTTTTCTATACTATTACTTGCTTTAGGAATAGAGCCTTTGATTTGGTTATGAGGTAATGGGAAGGTTGGTGGAGGATTGGTTCTATATATCTAGGTTGATGAGATGGGAAGAAGACTCACTTTAGTATATTGGTGCACCATTTGAATCCTCTTTTTCTTGTTCATGATAATTACTCATACTAATTTTACTAAAGGGCTAAAGCGATTGATTTTAGCATTTTTGAAATCATATAATTTAATTTTTGAGGAAAATAGCATAAGAGAAAGAAATGTCAGTTATTTTTTGAGGAATCAAAAGATATACTAGGAAAAAGTGTGATTTTTTATACTACTACTTTAGCAATATATCGAACCTTTGATTTGGTTATGAGGTAATGGGAAGGTTGTTTGCTTTATATATATATATATGTATATTCTAATTCATGGTCATACTAATTTTATTGAAGTGCTAGAGTGATTGATGCATGTATGTGGTGATGAGATTGGCAAAATGTTAGTTTGAAAAATGAACTTGGTAGAGGTAACTTAAAAAAAAAAAAAACCCTTGTTTCATTAGAAATATTTGATTAAAAAAATAAAATAATCATCAAATTAGAAAAAAATAATTCTTATTTTTGAAAAATCTTAAATACGATATATCTAAACAAAAATATGAATATTTTAAAATTTTTTAGGCTATGTTTGATTTTTTGAAAAGCACTAAACAAAGAAAGAGAGAAAATGTTAAAAATATGAAGAAAGTTTTAAAAAATGTATTTTATAAGAGAATCAAACTCACTCATAAATCAAGAGCAATCAATTATTAACCCTTAAGTTTAGGAACAATATATGTATTCTTTATATAATCTATGTATCTCTTGTATAGTCATGTTTATGTATATATTTAAAAGACTTGAGTGTATTGCAATTATATATACTTTTTGTCATTCAAATTCTTTACCTCTTTATGGTTTCAAAGTCAAATCCAACCAATTATACACATTGAATCATAACTATCTCATTACCAAAAATATAGTTAATCAACTTTTTATGATATCTTACATTGAATAGGGGAGAAAGTTCCTAACATTATATAAGTATGTGTCCTATGAACATGACAAGGATCTTTTGGCATGCTCTGCAAACTGTTTAAGCATTGTTATTTGTAATTATGGTCTCTTTCCCTTACCCCCATTCTTTATGAGTTGTATGCTTGATTTTAAATATTAGAATTTTAAATTTCCAAGTGCATGACTTGATTGATATGAAGCCTTGTATAACAGTGGTCTGAATTTTTGTTGATAATTGATGACATTTGGTGTTTTATAATCGTGATTTTAACTTATTTCTCTTGTAGGAATGGCTAAAAACCTACTACTATAGACACTATGGTAAATCAGTTCATCATGTTAAAGCAACATGGGAAATTCTTTACCGTACAATGTACTACTGTACATATGGAATTGTTGTATGTTTTTGGGATAAATCAATTGGCCATGTTATAGTCACAATTTTTTTGTTTCTCTTTTAGAAGATTATCTTACAAAACATCAGTAATATTCTATGGAATGATTCATATATCCATGGTATTGTTGTCATGCCTTGACTGTGTAGATTCACCTTATTCTTAAGAATATTAGTATATTCTAGTTGCAAGGAAAGACAATCTAAAAAATCTCTCATTCTCACAAGTTCAGTTTAATGAATTGAGCACCAAAAAGGCACTCAATTTGTCAGTGATACTTCATCATTTCTTCCTGTAAATTTTTAGTCCTTCACTTGTAAAAAGGATGAAAAGATCCCAAAGTTTTCATGTGTTTGAGAATTTCTCCTCAGTTGGGGAATACTCCTTATGGTTGTTTATCCAGTGCATTTAGATTAAACTAATACTTATGGAGATGAATTTTCAAGGAACCTGTAAAGGACCAAATGTTTTTTTAATTTTTTTAATGTTTAATTTAGAAAAAATATGTGAAATAGCCTTTGAGCTAGTTTAGAGTCCTTGATCATTTCTTACTAGGTTCGTTTGAAGTAGACTTCGAGAATGTAAAATTATAAATTTGCTCTACTAAATATACTTTAACTGCAATAATGCATATTTTCCAACTCCTCCTATTTGTGTATTGATAACTATAAAGCATCACTTGGTTGATGTAAGCCTTTTGCATAAACATTAAAATATGGTTTGTTAATTGTTGCAGGATCATAACACATATTTCATGGTTAATTTTCCAGAATTTACCCATCCCTTAACCCAAGATTTGATATATCTAAAGAACAACATATAATACAGAAGATCCCTACACAAATTGGAAGAAGAAAAATTTTATTCCAAGAGACAAGTTCTGATTTGCCTTAGTCACATTTATGGTATTCTACTCATGAAGTGGTCAATGTTTTATGCCTATTTCTCAATGCTAGAAATGAGTTTTCCAAAAGCTCCACATATAGGTAAAATTTCTAACTGAATATTTGTAAAATTGCAGTTGTCTTTTTCTTTCTTTTAATTCCTCTTTTTTTGGGCAATAATGCATTCTAACTTAATCTTTGAAGCATGTGACCTATGACAACATTTTTCATTCAACAAATTGCAGTTGCTCTTTTGTTGAAGTACTTGTTTTAGTCATGGCAAAGCCATGACTAAAACAAGTACATTAAGGATGATCTAATTGGGCTTCTACATCTAATAAATTATCCTCATTAGACCCAGTGGAGCACCTAGGGCTGTTCTAGCAATAAGAGGGACATTACTCAAGAGCCTAACTATTAGAAGAGACATTGAGGATGATCTCCGCTTTCTGGCTTAGGAAAGCTTAAAGGGTTCTGTTAGATTCAAAAGAGCTTTTGAAGCACTAAAATAAGTTGCACACAACTATGGAAACAACAATGTGTGTGTTGCAAGCCATTCCTTAGGAGGTGGGTTTGCCTTCCAAGTTGGGAAATAGAAAAATGGGTTAAACTCTGCTTCTACATGTAATAAGTATGAAATTTTCTGTTACATCCAACAACTACAAATTATAAAGAATTATGGTGTATGAATAGTCAATGACTGGCTAGCTTTCAATGAGTTGGAAACCAAGCAATTGATTTATAGTGCTAAGGATCATCTCAATTTGATAAATCAAAAAAACCAAAAAAAAAATGGGTCATCTTAGTGTGACATTTTTTACATTTAAAAGCCTCAAGCAGTAAGCATCTTCTAAAATCAGTGTTCCATTGAGTCGGCGTTTTTCCTATTGAATTGTGTTCATTTATGCAACACACCAAACATAACAAATGTGCAAACACTAGTTTTTTATTCTTTTTTTTTTGTGTGGTATTTTTAACACTTTATAAGGCTATTAGGTAGGCTCCAATAGACTACCCACATGAAATAATTAATTTCCAACTAAAATGGATTCAGAAATCGCACAATATCAAGTTATCAACTTGAAAAAAAGATCATGTTTAGCCAACAGAGAAATTATACAAATGAACTTCATGAGTTGATGGCATACCATGTTAGTTAAATCCTTGAATCTCAATTTCCCTTCCAGTCCCTTCATCTGAAGAATTTTACCCCTTCAACTGTTGTTATAAAAATGAATGTCAAAATAATTAACTTGCATATTTCTATTAGCAACAACCAATCTAGAATCCAATAGATAGAAATCAACATAAAATCATATAAAATAGTTGCAATGATACCGACCCATCTTCTGATGACTGGGAATTTGATTGTCTTGATGATTCTGAGTACGCTTGAACTTATGAAAAGTGAGTTGGAAACAAAAGTTAGTGCATATATAAGCAATCCAGATTTGGACAATATACTTCAAACTATAATAGTTAGTGGTAAGAGAACTACACAGATGTAATACCATTGAATAATATCACAGAAAAGATCCATTAAGATTTTAAATTTTCCACAATAATTTTGAATAAAAAATCAAGATCAAGTTCCAATTTTGAATAATATAAATATATTCATATCTCAATTGCCGAAAAAAATCAACCCCAACATAGAAGTCCAATCCATGATATTGTTAAGTATTTTTTATTTTATCACAACTTGAAATGCAATTGATGTAGAAGCCAATCTTAAAATACAAGCCTGATGCAAATCACTTTGTTATAACACTTTTTTTTTTAACTTTTTGGGAAGTTAGAGAGACCCATGATTCTTGGTGACCAAGTATATACATGGGTGAGAATAAGTTCATAAACTGTTCAAGCATATGTGCCATCAAATTACCTTATGAACCTGACCCGGTTACAAATTAAAATAAGGTTTCAATTTAGCTATATCGTATATTCTACAACTCTCCTCCACAATTGGTTCACCTTGAACATATGCAAGTTTTGTACATTTCCACTTTGCACATATGGTGGCATCACAGGTTCAGATTCTCCTCTACTAGGTGGTGTCCAAGAAAGTCTTCATCAAGAGATCATCTTAGGTTTTTATTTTTCAGAAAATAAGAAATTCTTTGAAAATTTTATGCAACAAACTCATTTGCTTGAACATAGTTTAGACAAAAGTAAGGTGATTACTACTCAAAAAGTACTCTTTTATAGCTTGTTATAAACTCTTTTAAACACTTTTGAGTAGTATTTATTACATTTTAACTCAATGGGCACATTAAGAACCCTTGCAAATGTTTCTAATTAGTTTTTGGCAAGTTTTGGTGTTTTTGATAGCTTTTTTATCATTAAAATGAGCCAAGAATGAGGGAGAATTGTGTATAGTCCATAGCAAAGCAAGTTGAAGCTCAAACACATGAAGAATCCAAGTTTTGGAGAGCTTCGTAGCCTTCACCAAATTAATCAAGTATGCAAGGAAGAGAATCAGAGAAGAAATCTAACATCCAACAATTTTGCATGGTTATGTGAAATTTTCGCAAGCCTTGCGAAATGCCAAAAGGAGTACAAGTTGCAGGACAGAGAGGAAGACTTTGGAAAATGAATTTCGCAACCTCTTGCGAAATTTTGCAAGCCTTGCAAAACCAAAGCTGAGGAAAATCAATTTCGCACCCTGTGCGAAATTTCGCAAGCATTACGAAATCTTCCTGTGTAATCTTCAAATATTTTTGCGTCGACTCCATTAGATTTTTATCTCGAGATATTTTATGTAATTACCTATTCTCTCCTTGTAATCAGCTAAAGATATTTTTAGATATTTAGGATATCTAAATGAGGGGTTAAAAATATCTCTTTATATATGTCTTAAAATATCTCTTTTGTAATATCTCGGAATATCAGAAGAAATTCCAGGGGATCACTTGTAAATTATTGTAGTAAGAAATACATAGAGCTTTGCTCTGCCTTACCTTCTCACTTTGTTTTTAATTTTCTTTCTAGTCAAGCAACCTTTGAGGATGAGTGGCTAGGTTTTTTGTTTCTTGAACTGAATGAAGCTGGGTAAGGGATTCGGATACAAAGGTGGGAGTTTTCCTTCCTTTAAATGGGGAAAGTTGTGACTCGTTAATGGTTTATATTTTTTTTAAGGTTTAACTTAAAATCCCTTAAAATCACTTGGGCCAACACTTGGTAAGCTTTTCGGACTCCTTGGAGATCCATTAGTTATCTCTTGCGAGCCTCTAGGAGATGGTTTAAAGGTAGGATTACCTAGAATAGCCAACACTTAGTAAGCTTTTCGGACTTCCTGGAGATCCATTAGTTATCTCTTGCGAGCTTTTGAAGGGTAATCCAAGGTTAAGATCACCTTGAATGGCCAATACTAGGTGTGAGGTACGAGCCATTGAAAGATGATTCATAGTGAGAGGTCTTTAGTGTTTGAAACCATTAATGGGAAGCAACTGCATTCTTTCATGGACCAGTGGGATCAAAACTTGATTGCTAAATACACATCGGTTCGGGAGATAACCATTTTTTATGTTATTATCCCCAACGCGAGGAAAAGATCCAGAATCTTCCCCTTTTGTCTAAGGAACCTGAACCTAATGACCTAAAACTCCAAGAAACCTTTTCTTTATAATTAATATCAGTTACTATTTTTGGTTAGCTTAAAACCAAACCTTTTCAATCAAAATTATGTTTTCTTTTAAAGCTAACTTGTAAAAGAAAAAGCATCATTTCAGTACTTTAAATATGTCACGTGTGATATGAAAACCCATCCCTGTGGACGATCCTAGAACCACTATACTATGCTAGCTACGCTACCCTAGTATATGGTGAATTAGGTTTATAAATTTTGTTGATAACTCCTGTCTGAGGACTGAATCAAGTAGACCACCAATTGGGGATGAATCATAAGGGAATTTGTGCAACCAACTTCATTGGAAATTTAGTTCCAAGAAACATTATGGCAAGTACAATCTTTTCTCTTTTAGTGAGGCAATCAATTTGTTTAAATGTTTTTGCCAATGTGGACATGTATAAGAATTGTGTCATTTTTCTCCAAAAGAAAAAGGTGTTTTATGATGTGCACTCTACTCTTGAAGAGCTCACAGTAGGGCTATTTTACATTTCAAACCTATTTATTTCTTTCCTTTTTCCACCCATATCAACACATCTACTACCATCCTTAACCTAAGGTACACCTAAATATGTTTGTGGTTGCATGTGTTTGTGTTTGTATCAAATTCCTCAAAAATAAATAAATAAATAAATGTTTGTGTTTGTATCAATAAATACTAGACATAGGTAGCTAGCTAGTGTTGCACATTTAGAAGTAATGAGGAATATAGAGAGAAAGGAAATGGATCCAAGGGGTGTAAAAAACTCAAGGTTGGTCCTTACTGAGTCCAAGTGTTTTGAGCTTAAAGCTAGACGAGTCAAGGGGTAGAGGAGTGTATATATAATGGAAAAAGGCAAAGGTTATCAGAGATGGATCAAAATGAGTAGAGGAGTGTTGGACTGGCTTTTGAAGTCCTTGGATTCATGCCATAACTAGATAGGGGAAAAGTTCTTCAAGACTGAGATGATCACATATACCAACCTCAAATTTTTTGACATCAACTATTAAGCTTCTAATTCACAATGACAACTAATTAAGACATCTCCTGACAATACCACATTTAAGTAAAACCAAATATATCTCATTCTAACTGCATGCTTAACCTTTTCTCTAGACCTAAAATTTATTTTTACATATTCATATCTATGTTTGTTTTATTAGAAAATATATAGGAACAAGAAAACAGTTTGAATATTTAAATTTTCATGACCGGTAAACATGTTTTCTATGACAAGTTTGCTAAACATGTAATTTGTTATAAATTAAATAACATTTATACACAAACTAGTTAAAAACCTAGCATTACATAAAATACTATGGGGTGAACAAATGATATTCATCTCATCATAGACGCATAAAGGACCTTCATCAAACAACAAAAAAAACTCTTTATGATCTCCAAACTACCATATATGCAGGCAATAATCCAAATAACCACATTAATAGGTACTTATGCAAATACTATTTACAATTTTAAATCAATTAAATTGTCAAAAGAGAGTAGGTTTTACACATTATTACTTCACATACTGTAGTATTGTTCCACATTTCATATTTGGTGGCTTGTAATTGAAAAATAGTTTCTAGCTAAATGCACAGTATATGCAATTCCAGGAAACAAACATCTTTACCTTAAACTTTGTCCCAACACTTCGCTTCTGCGAATCAAATGCACCTAAGGATAAATGACTAGCTTGCTTCTAGGAGTGGTCGAGCAAATTGGAGGCAAACAACTGATGAAGCTTGTAACTACATGATAAGAGGAGCTGGATCAAATCAGAGTGAAGAGGATCTATGTTCTTTTCCAATAAGCCACTTGTATCATAAAGAACCTAGCGAACCTCCAAATATTAATAAATGCGTACACAACGATAAATCCTGATTTTTGAAGGGTTTTCATTAATTAATCAAGTCAGCTCAGACAAGTACAAAGTAATATTTTATAAGCATTTGGCTAGTCGGTAATCGTCGCTATGCTAATTTGATCAAGATAAGAAAAATCTACAAAACATGTAACCATTAAACCTCTTTAACAAGTGATCAACATCAAGTCAACTATCCTATGTTTGAATTAACCTAAATGTCACCACATCATCAGATACAATTTTTGTACACAATGCCAATTTCAGGATGAGAATTAATTTAGAAATTACAACCATGCAATCACAGAAGCTACTTTCTAAGGAACAACTTGTTTAGTATTAAAAGATTTCTAACTTTCAAAACTCCTACTCGTTTCCCTAAACAAATGGTAGACACTTTGTAAAATAAACTTTATTCTCCAAAGAATTGTCTACTTCAAGATAAAAAAATATATATATGAAATAAATTGAGAAGTTAGTAAGGGTAACTTTTAATCAAAGTTGGTCTCTATCCTTAGATAAATATTGTCTTCTTTAAGAAGTTACTTTCTTATGATCCTTTCTTCTACTAAATCCCTAATTAACATCAATCTAAAAGGAACATCTAAAGGTAAGCCTAAGTACATAAATGTCAAACGCCCTACCCTTTAACCAACAATTAAAGTAGTAATTCCATGTTCTGATATTCTACTTCGGAAATAAAATTTTCTATTCATTCAAAGAACCACCAAAAAGAAAAGAAGGTTCACCCCACAACTAACAATTAATCATTACCATTTCCTATCAAAGGAAAGAATACAACCCTTAACAAAGAATAAATGAAAAAATTATAACCCTTCAACATTATTTCGCTAGTCATAAAGCCTTGAAGGAAACCATTATTGATGGCTCTTTGAATCATATAACTCAAGGCTTCTATGAGTACATAAACAAATATGAGGAAAATGGATTGCCTTGTCTCAAAACTAGTAAGATTGGTGAAAAACCAAAAGGAGAATTTTATTTTTTCACTATAGAGAATTTGATTGTAGTATTGATAAACTTAATCCACCTATTTTCACCCATAAGGCCTATGTCACTTACTTGCATTTAAAATGTCAACGCCAAGATAGTTTTCTCTCAATGGGATAAAAAAATAAAATTTCAAAGAGTTCAAACTTTGCCACTCATCCACAACTCCCTTGGTTTAAATCCTTTGCAGTATGTAACATCCATGAGCTAATGATAAATAGATTACAGGTTACCAAAAAAAATGTCTTGTAAGAACAATAAAGTCCTACAACAAGCTATTTTTGGATCAAACTAAAAAGTTACATTGTTAATTGTATATGATTCTTGAAAGTACATAACCCAGAAACATCTTTTTCACTATTTCAACATAGTCTCGTTCCTTTATTACACACAAGCTATTAAGCTAAGGCTCCCATTCACATTCAGAAAAATATCTTCCATTTTCAAAACTAAAAAGGAACATAAAACAAATTAATGATGTGTGTGGTTCTCAAAAAATTTTCCCTAAACAATTCCCCACAAGCAGTCGTTCCTGTAAACATAAAAATTTAATATATAACAAAAAAAAATCCCAAATATTCTAAATCACAGGGTCGTTAACAACGAAAAACAACCATTCTCATTTTCAAAATTCATTCCATCTGAAAATTTCTTTAACCAAAACAAATTTTCCCTCTATTTCATTCATGCAAAAATGAATCGAAATAAAACAAACCCCAAAATATAAGACCTTCGGCCTAATATTTTCTCAACAACCAAATGAATCTTTAAATGGAAAACTCACCTGTAATTGATTAATCCACAACAAGAGGAAGCTCCAGTTTGGTTTCCAAAAACCTTAAAAAAATTCCACCTTTGATGAAGAAATATGAAGATATGCCTTGACTTTGGCTTCGTTGAAGGTTTTCAGAAGATGTCTATTGGGTTTGGGTGGTCAACTCGTGAAGAGAGAGACACTAGGGTTAGGCTAAAATGAGATGAAGACAACTTTGGGAAGATGGGTATCCATCGCCTGGTCAGGACATAAATAAACAAATCGATTGCCTACCTTCGTGTATCAAACGAGCTATGAAAATGAGAATTTTTTGAGATCGAGTTAGGGCAAAACGAGAGGAAGTGATAGAGAGAGTTTCACAAATTTCAAATATTTCTCGGGTTGAGTGTTTTGTGAGTTTAAGATTTGATAACTTCAAGTTTCAAATTTTGGTGCTTATTAAATTGCACACCTTCCTGATGACATGGACACCGGTGGTTGCTAACAGGGAAACATTAAAGAGCAATTTTGGAAATGCATACCTAAACAGTATATAGTGCACGAGAAATATAATATTTTCCCCATTAATAGAGAAATCTCATATTTCACTTATATAGGATTACAAAACCATATATTTTCCTAATCATAGGCTGGAAACACAAGTTTCCCAAGTTTCTTCGAAGTAACCTTTTTTATCCCAGTTTATAACTCCAAATTTATTGTATGATTTTTTTTCTTTGATATGACATAACCTTGTCACTTTTCGTCCTTTTTCTTTTGATGATAGGACCATGTCACATTCTCTCCAACAATGCCTATCGGATAAGGCCCTCTTCCTCTCTCAATATTCATAAACTAATACGGTTTTAAAAAATTAATAAAAAATATTATTTCCATATTTAATTTTACTATAAAAATATAATATAAAATTAAATGTAATTAAAATTTATTTAAAACTCATATATTTTAAAATTATTTAATTTTTATATAAAAAGTTGAATTTTAATTAGGTAGATGTGAAATAATATATAAAAATAATTTATTAATTATTCTTTTTTTTTCTTTTCTTTTCTTTTTTACTCTTTATTTTTCCCTTTAAATTTTTTATCAACAAAAAATAACCTAAAAATTAATAACCTTCAAAAAAATTTAATAAAATTTGACAAGTATAGGAGGTTGTCTTCTTGATTTTCTATACATTGTCACTTAAGATTTTTTTAAAATTTCATTAACCTATCTATTTGGCAGTTTATAGACTAGGTCATCTCACTTTTCTAATTTTAAAGCATATACTCTCTAGTTTCAATATAGAAAAAAGGGTTTAATATTATTTGAAGAATTTTAATAATTTTAGCAGTCTTTTATTCAATGTGGAACAAAGTCTCCCATATGGTAGCTTACCATTATATATCTTGTCAGCAACCAAAGAAGATCTAAGGCCAACAATGGAGACCTGGTTCGAGGTCCTCGTCTCTCTCTGCATTGCTGCTTTCTTCTTCCCATTGCTCTGTTGAGATATTAGGAATGTTTTCCTTATATCATTCTTTCCTTATATCATTTAGTGTTGAGATATTAGGAATGTTTAGATATTAGGAAAGTTGAGATATTAGGAATATTGAGATATTAGGATATTAGTTGTTATTTCCTTATATCATTCTTTCCTTGTATCATTTTTTACCATTCTTAGAATGGTGATTACCCTCTATATATACTCTGTACATGAGCGAATGAATTAAAATTAATGAAAAAACTATTATTTATCAATTTGAAGATGGTATCAGAGCCATGAAATTGAAATCCTAGATATTTTGTCGCTATGGTAGTCCGACAGCGATCAACCATCCTAAGACAAGCCCTAATATTGATAAGTCAACCTTCAAATGCACTCATTGCAATAAGACTGATCCCACTAGTCTGGATATCCCACAATTTCAAAGCAACGACTCTTGGTATGACTAGGAAAACAATGAGGAACCGAGGGTTTGAACCATGGACCTTTAGATCATGTTTAGGCTATCACCACTTTGTTATTAATGATAATAATCATGATCAACGAAAGAAGGATTCCAAGAAAACCTCGACTGCAACTGTTGCCGAAATAAAAACAAAGGCTAATGTTGTTGAGAAAGCCCTTGCATTGGTAGCCGCTATAGATCATGGTGGTAAGTTTTTAAATACTTTTACATCTGTTATTAATAGTGCATGGATAATTGATTCTGGTGCTACAGATCATATGACTTTTGATTCTAGACAGGTTTCACCCCTTAGACCTTCCTCACAAAAAATTGTTTCCACAGCCAATGGTAACACAACCCCAGTCATTGGGGAAGGATCCTTAACTCTTACTGATACTTTGAATTTGGATTCTGTTTTAGTTGTTCCATCTTTAGATTACAATCTTTTGTCAGTTTCTCAAATTACTGTAGCCTTATCTTGTATTGTCATTTTTTGGCCTGAATTTTGTATGATTAAGGACATCCAAACAAGACAGACGATTGGTTGTGGTATTAAGAGGGGAAAACTCTATTACTTGGACTTGCAGTTAAAGGATTCAAATAAGTTGCAACAAACCTTGATGGCAGATGGATCTGAGGAGGAGAAGAAAAAGTCTGAAATTTGGTTGTGGCATCGACGTTTGGGACATGCTTCCTTTGGTTATTTAAAAAAATTGTTTCCTAGTTTGTTCGCAAATAGTGATATTTCTGGTTTCCGTTATGATATTTGTGAATTGGCTAAAAGTCATCGTGCTTCATTTCCGTTAATTTTGAATAAAAGTTCGCTTCCTTTTATGGTTATACATTCTGATGTTTGGGGCCCATCCAAAGTCCCAACTTTGAGTGGCTCACGTTGGTTTGTTACTTTTATTGATGATTGTACCAGAATGACATGGTTATGCTTGATGAAGACCAAAGATGAAGTGAACTTGTTGTTTCAAAAATTTCATAAAATGATTGAAACTCAGTACAATGCAAAGGTTTGGGTTTTGCGTAGTGATAATGGTGGAGAATTTCAGAGTTCTGATCTTCAAAAGTATTTGGAAGAACATGGCATCATTCATTAGACTACTTGTTCCAATACACCCCAACAAAATGGAGTGGCTGAACGGAAAAATCGTCACTTGTTAGAGGTTGTTCGTGCTTCCTTGATAGCAGCAAAAATACCGATATCTTATTGGGGAGAAGCAATCACATTTGCCACATACTTGATCAATCGGGTACCTTCTAGCCCAATTAACTTCCAAACACCTCTCCAAGCTCTTACTAATGCCATAGTTGCCCCAACCGTCCCAAATCTACCTCATCGTGTTTTTGGTTGCATGGCATTTGTGCATCTACACAAACACCAACGCACCAAGTTAACTTCCCATGCATTGCAATGTGTGTTTGTTGGATATGCATTGCACAAAAAGGGATATCGATGTTACCATCCTCCAACTCGACGAATGTTTATTACAATGGATGTGGTGTTTCATGAAGATTCGATGTATTTTTCATCTGAGTCTGAACTTCAGGGGGAGTACCATAAGGAAATTCAGACTCTCAATTATGATTATCATATCTATGAGGAGGATGAATTTGGAAAATCTGAGCTAGTGAACCAGGAAGCGGGTGAGTTGAATATGAGTGGTCAACAATTTGGGTTCGAAGATGTCTTCACTGAAATACCAAACCAATCGTCGTCTGCTGAGGGTGTTATTAATTTGGAACCTGATCCATTCATGAAACGGTTACCACACCGTCATAATAGAGGTATTCCTAAACCCACATATGAACCTGAATTGTCTACCAAAGTCAAATATCCCATGAGCAACTATGTGTCTAACCATCGTTTGTCTGAATCAAATAAGTCATTTATAAATCAATTATCTACTGTAGCTATTCCTAACAGTGTGCAGGAAGCCTTAACTGATCCAAGGTGGAAAGCAGCCATGAATGAAGAAATGAAATCATTACAGAAGAATGAAACATGGGAACTCGTAGAATGTCCACCAGGAAAGAAGCCAGTTGGGTGTTGTTGGATCTATACTGTGAAGTACAAGGCAGATGGTAGTATTGAACGATTTAAAGCAAGACTGGTAGCAAAAGGGTACACTCAAACTTATGGAATTGACTACACAGAGACATTTGCACCTGTAGCTAAGATCAACACAGTTCGAGTATTACTATCTTTAGCTGCAAACCTAGATTGGCCATTACAACAGTTCGATGTGAAAAATGTCTTTCTGCATGGCGAGTTATCTGAAGAAGTATACATGGATCTTCCACCAGGATGCATGGTGTCAGAAAAACAATGTCAGAAGGTGTGCAAATTGAAGAAGTCATTGTATGGGTTGAAGCAATCCCCGAGAGCATGGTTTGGAAGGTTCACAAAGTCAATGAGAGCTTTTGGCTATCATCAAAGTAATTCAGATCACACTTTGTTCCTGAAAAAGCAACATGGTAAGATTACGGCACTCATCGTATATGTGGATGACATGGTAGTTACAGGAAATGATCCTGAAGAAAGAAAAGCTCTGCAAAATTATCTATCTAGTGAATTAGAAATGAAAGATCAAGTGAAGGAATTTTTCTGTCTCAAAGAAAGTATGCCTTAGATCTTTTACAGGAGACTGGAATGTCGGGATGTCAATGATTCGACTCATGGTAGCTTAGCTTTAAAGGCGTATCAACAAAATTTATACCTTAAATACTATTACTAAAGTAGCTAAGCTACTATAGCATAGTGGTTCTAGGATCGTTCACTGGGAAGGGTTTTCGCAAACACTAGTGATATTCAAATTAGGAAAATAGGTGATTTTCTTATGGTTGTTAGCTTTAAAAGAAGATGTAAATGTTTTAGAAAGATTTAAACTAATTTAAGCTAACATTAAAGACTAAAATGAAAGGGTGTAAAAACAAGTTTTTCAAAGATAGGATAGCTATGCTCTGGATCTTATGCAAATTGGAAATCTCAGGATAGGCTCCTCGCGTTGGGGTTGCAACTATGGTGATGCTTGCTTCCCGAACCGGTATGGATTTAGCAAATCAAGTTTTAATACTTTAAAATGGCAAAACAGATGGTAGTGAATTTCATCAATGGTTATTCACCTTAGACTTCCTTTGAATGGCTCGTAAGAGATAACTAATGGTCTAAAGCCAAAAGCTTACCAAATATTGGCAACTCAAAGTCATTCCAGGTGATAAACTCACCTTTCAATGGTCATTGAAATTGGTTCTAACGGATTAATGCAAAACTTGGAATTGAAAACCTCACCTTCGAATAGCTCGTAGGAGATAACTAATGTATAGAAATCCAAAAGCTTATCAAGTATTGGCCGTTGGAAGTTGTCTAAAGGAAATAAAAAACCAAACTTTGCATTAATGAACCTTTAATGAAAAACGACTACCTTACCTTCCAGGTGCGAGAAATTTCCATGGGATTGCATCCAAGCCATCACATAACATCCATACTTTGAGAAACTAAAAGTTTTAGCCAATCATCTGATTCGTGCCCAATTGGTGTCTCAGCTGATTCGTGTCCAGCTGGTTCTCCTTGATTGAGGTAGTAATCAACAAAATTTATAACCTATAACACCATATACTAGGGTAGCAAAGAAAAAGCTACTATAGTATAGTGGCTCTAGGATCGTCCACTGGGAAAAATTAACAAGCTCTCAATGATACCAATTCCAAGTGAATTGGTCTTGTTTCATTTCAAGGTTAGCTTAAGAAGTAAAACACAAACTTTGATTGGTAAAGGTTTAGACTTAAACTAACTAACATAACAAATGTTTGGAATAACTTAGGAAGAAAAACATTCCTTGGAGAGTTAGGTTCACTAGGATGGTTCCTCATGCAAAAGACATAGCTCCGATCAGATGGTTCCTTTCCTCGCGTTAGAGATTCAACATATAGTCAATTCTCTAGCCGGTGTTGTACAGATTCATCCTTCAATTAGATTTCACTTTAATTCTCTCACTGATGCAACTTGCAATGGTTTAAGCCTCTCACTAAGCCGTAACCATTCAAGGTGATCTTTAACCTTAGATTACCCGTCAAAAGCTCGCAAGAGATAACTAATGGATGTCTCCTTGGAGTCCAAAAGCTTATCAAGTGTTGGCTATTCTAGAAAATCCTACCCTGAAATCACCTACCAGAGGCTCGCAAGGGGTAAACTAGTGCATTTCCATGGTTGGAAATCACTTGCCTTACCAAGTGTTGGCCCAGGTGATTCCAAGGTGTTTTAAGTTAACTAAAAACATAGAAATCACTAAAGGATTTCACTTCCTCTTCATTAATAGCTAAAACCACAAAGCTTTGCATTCTTGCACTTGGAACCTCCCCCGGCAACCTTAGCTCCAAGGAATTAGAGGTTTAGTTACTCATTCTCTGGGGAAAACTCCTCAGAGAGTTCATAACTTAGTATTAACTAAAAATACAAAGTGAGAAGGTAAGGCAGTAGAAAGAAATAAACTTTACTTGCTTACCCAAACTTTTTACAGAAGGAACTCCTCTCTGAGAACAGGCTCCCGAGAGGTATATATATGTACATAATATAAAACTAATTATTACATAGATATTTAGTCTTTTTACTAACTTAAAAGCTAAGGAATCTTGTAATTGGTGGCTTACAAGGAGTATTTTGGGATTTAGACAACAAAAATCTGATGTAAAATATCTCCCAATGTCGGTAGCAAATATCGGGAGGCTTCAGGAACCATTTCGCAAGAGAAAATGGTGTCTGTGAGATTTCGCAGACACTCAAGAGGGCTGCGAAATCATTTCGCAACAACATGCTATCTTCACAAGGCTGCGAAGTTGGATTCCACCTTGAGGTTCCCAGCTTCCCTCTAGCGGTATATGTCGGGCAACTTCAGAAGGAAATACACCCTACTGTACAAAAAGGTTGCGGAATCACTTCGCAACAAAAGGGTGATTTCGCAGCACTTTGCAAAATGCTTCCTTCAGCTTAGAGTGATTGGCTTGCAATGGCTGCAACTTCTTCGTTTCAACTCCGAATTGCACACCGTTTAAAGCATTGGATTGTTGACTTCCTGAGCTTTGAAATGGTATATAGAATACATCATTTGGACTTCAGAAAGTACTCCAAAAGTGGCTCCTACGACTGTCATCAAGAATATGCTTTATGGCAGATTCTCTTTGCTTTTTCTCCTTGCAATCCGGATTTACTCTTGGCAAATGACTTCCAAGCTTTGCCCAATATTCCTCATAACTCTCCTCAGTCTTGACTTGCTTTGGTGATCAAATTACTAACAAAAACACCAAAACTTACACAAAGTGATTAAAATTGCTTTAAAGGATCCTTAACATGCCAATTGAGTTAAAAGGCCAAAACTACTACTCAAAAGTGTTTAAAAGGATTAATTATAAGCTATCAAATAGCACTTTTTGAGTAGTAATCACTCCCCCCAATCGACATATTGCTAGTCCCTTAGCAATATAGGAGAGAAAAATAAAAATAAATAGTAAACTAATCTAAAATTTACAACATCATGCTGAAAGAAAATAATTCTCAAGTGGCATGATGATTTAATTCTCTCATGAAAAATTAAAGAAATATAAACCCAAATTTCAACAAGAGTCTTAACAAACTATGCTAAACACTGTCAATCAAGGGAATGTATTATGCAAACTGAAGTTTTAAAATCATTTCCACTTTCTAAGAACCAAACTTTAATCTTCCACAAAAATCTATGTGTATTGGTTCCTTAGCTTCCGAGAATAATATGCTAAACTAATCTCTCCCCCCAACCTATCTCTTTTCAATACTTTAGCAATCTGACCAAAATCAATAAGAAAAGAACACACCTTCATTTTTTTTTTTTTTTTTTTTTTTTAAGGTAGCTTTATGGGGTACTCTTCCTGAATTGTCCATGTAATGGGGGTCCATCGATGACTCCCAACCAATTAAGGTTTAGGGCACCAAGCTTTAAGGATCTTTCAACCACTAACTCCTCGGATTTTTCCCTGGACTTTTAAGAATGAATTTCTAATACCCAAGCATCTACCATATGCTAACTCTACCTATTCACCCTTATAACGAGCATCGAGGTCGGTGACTCCCAACCAATTAAGGCTTAGGGCACCAGGCTTTAAAGATTTTCACCATATACCCCTCAGACCTTGCTCGGGTTTCAAGGCAAGCAAACAACTTTCTTTATTTCAAAGGCTCATTGGCCTTTTGCAGGGTGTTTCAATTTTTATCAAATGAGGTCAAATATACCAAGTCCCAAAATTATCCTAAGTCAAGAGGGAAATAGTTTTTCATCTTATAATCGGAATCTAATGTGCACAGTGTGTGAATAGCTTAAAGTGGAAGAATTAAATTCAATTTCAGGAGAAGTTTCAACAATTGAGCCACTTTAGTAAGCATAATCCATACTCTAAGTCAAGTGAAAAACAACACATCAATTTCTCTTGGTTTAATTTGAAAATTTTTCCTCAAAATTCCTGGAGAATAGAGTAACAAGAGTAAAAAGTAAAAACTACAACTAATTAACCAATATAATTGCATTACCAAAAAGATTTAGCATACTTCCTTCCTCATTCCCCCTAACCGAACTAAGCATTGTCCTCAATGTGATATGAGTGACTGTATTTAAAGGGAGGAAGTGGTACCTCCTGGCTGATATCAAATTCGATTATTGATTGGGGAAACCACATGTTTCAAAAAGAATAGAATATGTGAGAAAAGGAAATAAGGATAACTTAATGCTAATTGTTAATAAGAAATATTAAACTTGTATTACTTTAAATTCATTTGATTACAATGCAAAAGACAAGTAACACAAGGAATCCCAAATATAGTACCAAAATACTGGGACTTCTTTTCAACTAAAAAAAACAAAATACATAAAAATATTAGATAGATAATAGTCTGATGAGTTGGGTGGTGCTGGGGCTAGGCAGATGGGTCTGCCTCTTCAGTGGGTGCATCAGCTGGGGCTTGGGGCTCTGGAGGATGAGACTCTGAGGAATGAGAGTGTGGCTTTGCTGGAGTAGAAGTGGAGGGCTCTACAGCTGGTGGCAGATCGAAATGAAGCTGAAGCTGCCTTAAGATGGCAGCTTGTTGAGCCTGAGTGGCCAACATCTGCTCTTGGCATGCTCTAATGGCTGCCATCTCTTGAGCAAGACTGCTCTGAGAAGCTGTGAGAGTCTCCAATGCACGACACAACTCTCTATATTCAGATATAGGAATGGCCATCCTTGGTTCAGCTGAAGTGGATGGCTGAGATGAAGCTGGTGCAGCTGGTGGAGCTCTGGAAATGGTAGGAGCAGCAACTGTTATACCCTCAGGTATATGTCGTGGGGATGCTCTCCTTGCAGCTGGCTGAGGCTGCTCAGGCTGATCAACTTTGTAGGCCGTCATGTTGTTCCATTTATCAAGAGTGAATGGCTCACGGAAAATTCGCTTTCTCTCCAGCTGAGGCTCAGAAGGATATCCCAAGTGCTCCAAAATTTGGCATAGCAGCCTTGGAAAGAGGAGAGGAATGCAATCAGCTCTCTGAAGCTTCTTTTTATGAACCTTCTCTTCGAAATAGAGAAGGGCTGCCAGGATCAGATGATGAGGCCTAAAGAAAAATCCTTCTGACATCTTGTAAAGAGCTTCTAAGAGGACTCCCCTTCTTTGGGTCCAATGCTGCAATGGGTAGATATTATGACGCAAAAATGCATCAATCAAAAACATAACTGGAGGAAGCTCCCCCCTCAGCAGATGTGATCGATTTGCAGCTCCTCTGGAAATGGTGCGCACCATCTCCAGCTCAGTAGGATTTGCCCAAGCTCTAAAATTATCGAATTAGGTTGGCTTATAGGGAATTTGCAGGGCTTCAGCAATATGGCGTGCTCCCAATATGCCATGTCTCCCATCGATAGTGAAATGAATCAAAGTTGGATCCCTGACCTGGTTGGTTGTCATGGATTGATATGAATCCATGGCTACCCGGGGATAGAAAAAGTCTCTCGGAGCTAGCAGATGCTCCATATGGTACCTTCTCAGCAAGTTGAATGACTGTGCAAGCTCCGGCCTCACTCTGAATGCGGATATGTCGAAGCATAGCTCGGAATGAAATGGCTGAGCTCTACAGTCCAAGTTTCCCTCAATTGGGGGCTGAGGTAGCATTGGCCGCCTGATTACTTCTTCCAGAGCTGTTTCTGATGGAATTGGGGGCTCGGGAAGTGGCGCTTGAGGCTCCTGAGATTTTTCTTACGGCGTTGGAGATGGCACCGGCGACGGAACTGGCATGGAAATCGGCGACGTAACTGGAGTTGGAATCGGTGATGGAATTGGTGAAGGCTCTGGAGATTGCTCAGTCAAATCGATGGGTTCTAAGCTCTCCACCCTGAGTCTCTTTTGCAGTGGCCGACCCCCTGACCTGGTAAGGTAACGTTTCGCCGAAGGCTTTGGCGGCGCTGGCTTCACCAGATGAGGAATTGCTTTTGACGGCGAAGGCTCTGGAGCAGAATCTGGAACTGGCTCCTTTCGCAGACTCTTCTTGCGATTCGCAGGAGATGAAGATTTAGCCCCTCGTGTTCGCGCCATTTCGGGATACCGAAATTTGGCCGACGTTGCTGATCGGAGAAGATGACCGGAGGGTTGGACGGCGTGGCCCACTGAAGAAGACGAACAGCTTGCGAGAATGGCGCTCTGATTTTTGAAACCCTTTTCGCAGCTCAAATGACCGGTATAAATAGGAAAAACGGAAGCCTAAGGGTCAGTTTGAGTTTCGCAACAAAACGCCAATTTCGCAGCAAAATGCCAATTTCGCAGCCACTTCTCAATGCGTTTCGCAGCTGCGAAATTAATGTTACTGTGCTGCGAAGTGGCACACGTGTGCCAAAATCGTTTTCGCAATTGCGAAATACCCTGCGGAATGGGATTTTTGTTGCGAAATTTGGGCTTTACCACTTCGCAATGCGTTTCGCAACTGCCAAACGAGGGCTCCTGTGCTGCGAAGTGGCACTCGTGTGCCAAAATCGCCTTCGCAGCTGCGAAAATTCTCGCAGAGAACTCCAAAGTGTTGCGAAATGGTTTTGCAGCATAGTGCTGATTTGGCAGAGGCTTTCTTCAGCCTGCGAAATTTCGCAGAGCTTTGTTTTTCCTCTGTTTTTGCTCCGATTTCTCCCCGATTTTTTTTTCTTTCAATTTCCTTGAAATTTCTTCCACCTGAGAGCATTCAAAAAGATTAAAACACATCTAAAAACATGATTTAAGATAAAAAACTAAGATCAAATGTATGGAAAAAACTTGAAAATTTACAAAATTTACAAAAATTTTGGACTGTGGTAAACCACGTCCAGCAAACCCTTATTTGCTTAGGCTTTTTGAGGCTCAAGGAGGTTAATCTCCTCCTTTTCTGGTTTGAATGGCTCCATGAATGGCTTGAGACGATATCCATTGACTTTGAAGGTGTCCTTGCCATTTGAATTCAATAATTCCACCACTCCATTGGAATATACTCGGTGAATTATGAACGGGCCTATCCACCTTGACTTGAGCTTCCCAGGAAAGATATGGAGTCTTGTGTCATATAGTAAAGCTCTTTGCCCTTCCTGAAATTCCTTGTTGGAGATGAGTTGATCATGCCACTTCTTCATCCTTTGTTTTGCAACTTTGGAATTGATATAAGCATTATTTCTTAATTCCTCCATCTCATTAAGGTCTAGATATCTCTTTTCTCCTGCCTTGATCAAGTCCATATTCAGCTTCTTTATTGCCCACCAAGCTTTGTATTCAACTTCCACAGGGAGATGGCATGCTTTACCATAGACTAGACGATAGGGAGACATCCCAAGAATAGTCTTATAAGCTGTTCTATATGCCCACAATGAATCATGAAGCCTAATAGACCAATCTTTTCTGTTGGAATTCACCACTTTCATCAATATGTTCTTTATTTCCCTGTTAGCTAGCTCAACTTGCCCGGAAGTCTGAGGATGATAAGGTGTAGCCACCTTATGCTTCACTCCATACTTGGATAACAAAGTTTCAAAGGGTTTGTTGCAAAAATGAGCACCTCCATCACTGATTATGGCTTTGGGCACCCCAAATCTTGAGAATATGTTCTCTTTAAGAAACTTGAGAACCACCCTGTGATCATTTTGTTTACAGGGGATTGCCTCAACCCACTTAGAAACATAATCTACTCCCACCAAAATGTAAGAATTACCAAAAGACATTGGGAAAGGTCCCATGAAGTCAATGCCCCATACATCAAATAACTCAACTATTAGAATGGGGTTCATAGGCATTTGATTTCTTTTTGTTAGCTTTCCAAGCCTTTGGCATCTATCACAACTCCTACACATGATGTGGGCATCTTTGAAAAGAGATGGCCAAGTAAACCCTGATTGCAATACCTTCATGGCTGTTTTCTGAGAGGCAAAGTGGCCTCCACATGCTTTCTCATGACAATGGGATAGAATCCCTTGCTGCTCATCTTCAAGGACACACTTCCTTATTATATGATCTGCACAATACTTAAAAAGAAAGGGCTCTTCCCAATAATAAGCATGAATTTTGGCAAAGAAGTGCTTCCTATCCTGTGCATTCCACTCACTTGGAATTTCTCCAGTTACTAAATAATTAGCAATATGAGCATACCATGGAGTTTTTACTAAGAACATGAGTGATTCTTCAGGAAAATCATCATTAATAGGCAAGGGGTGGGAATTATGTGCTATAACTAACCTTGAAAGGTGGTCAACTACCACATTCTCCACTCCTTTCTTATCTTTGATTTGAAGATTGAATTCTTGTAACAAAAGAATCCATCTAATCAACCTTGCTTTTGCATCTTGCTTTGTCAATAAATACTTCAAGGCTGAATGGTCAGTGAAGACAATGATGAAAGACCCCACTAAATAAGCACGAAATTTGTCCAAAGCAAATACCACAGCTAACAATTCTTTTTCTGTAGTTGTGTAGTTCCTTTGAGCTTCATTTAGTGTTTTACTTGCATAGTAAATCACATAGGGCTTCCCATCTTCTCTTTGGCCAAGCACAGCTCCTATAGCAAAGTCACTGGCATCACACATCAGTTCAAAAGGTAATTGCCAGTTAGGGGCTCTCACTATTGGAGTTGTTGTTAAAAATTTCTTCAGTTGATCAAAGCTATTTTGACACCTTTCATCCCATATAAACTTAGCATCCTTAGCTAACAGCTCATAAAGAGGTTTTGAAAGACTTGAAAAACCTTTTATAAACCGCCTATAGAACCCTGCATGGTCAAGGAACTGCCTTACTCCTTTTATAGTTGTTGGGGATGGTAATTTGACAATAAGCTCCACCTTTGCTTTATCAACTTCAATGCCTTTTTCAGAGATGATATGGCCAAGGACAATTCCTTGATGTACCATAAAATGGCATTTCTCCCAATTAAGCACCAGGTCTTTTTCAATGCATCTGTGAAGAACTGCTTCCAAATTAACCAAACATTCCTCAAATGTACCTCCATATACGGTGATGTCATCCATGAAAACCTCCATAATTCGCTCCACCATATCACTGAAAATACTCAACATACATCTTTGAAATGTAGCAGGTGCATTGCATAA
This sequence comes from Vitis vinifera, assembly GCF_030704535.1. Lineage (NCBI taxonomy): Eukaryota > Viridiplantae > Streptophyta > Magnoliopsida > Vitales > Vitaceae > Vitis > Vitis vinifera. The sequence continues at coordinate 9,647,402 of NC_081818.1, read as the reverse complement.
ACCAAAAGGCATTCTCCTGTAAGCATATGTTCCAAATGGACATGTAAAAGTGGTCTTTTCCTGATCTGCCAAATCAATTTCATTCTGAAAATACCCTAAATACCCATCCAAGAAACAATAAAATGGATGTCCAGAGACTCTCTCCAGCACTTGATCAATAAATGGCAATGGAAAATGATCTTTCCTGGTGACAGCATTCAGCTTTCTATAATCAATACACACCCTCCAACCTGAAGTGAGGCGTGTAGTAATTTCTTCCCCTTTTTCATTTTGAACCACTGTGATCCCTGACTTCTTTGGTACCACTTGAGTAGGACTCACCCAAGGGCTATCAGATATAGGGTAGATGATTCCTGCTTGAAGTAGCTTCAGCACCTCAGCTCGCACCACCTCTTGTAGATGAGGATTCAACCTTCTTTGAAATTGACGAATTGGCTTTGCTTCCTCCTCCATATATATATGATGAGTACAAACTAAAGGACTAATGCCTTTCAAGTCAGATATTTGCCATCCTATTGCCTTCTTACACCTCTTGAGAACTTCCATTAAACAATTCTCTTGATGATTGGTCAGAGATGAAGATATCACAACAGGACATTGATTATTTTCTTCAAGATATATATATTTCAGCTCCACAGGTAAAGGTTTCAGATTGAGTTTTGGAGTTTCTTTTTCAGCAGCTGCCTCCTCTTCTTTATTGAACAAAGGTAGAATTTCTTCTATCTTTCTCCAACTTTGTAAAGTAGCAAGCACAGTAGGAGATTCAGACAAACCTTCCTCAAAATTCACAAGACTTTCATTCAACTTGTCTTGCATATTTTGATTACAGTGCTCCTCCACCAAAGTATCAATAATGCACAGCTCTTCTGGTCCTTCTTCTTCTTCCGGAGTGAGTTGCTTTTTAGACATGTAGAAAATATTGAGATCCAGTGTCATGTTGCCAAAAGTGAGTTGCATCAGCCCATTCCTGCAGTTGATGATTGCATTTGAAGTAGCAAGAAATGGCCTTCCAAGGATGATAGGAACTAAATTAGCTTCCTTTACAATAGGATCTGTATCAAGAACAATAAAATCTACTGGATAGTAGAAATTATCTACTTGAACCAATACATCTTCAATTACCCCTCTTGGAATTTTCACTGATCTATCTGCTAGAGATAGAGTGATTGTTGTTGGCTTCAATTCCCCAAGTCCCAATTGCTTGTAGACGGAATATGGAAGCAAATTCTCACTTGCCCCCAAATCTAACAAGGCTTTCTCCACTACCTTTCCTCCAATCATGACTGAAATGGTAGGACTTCCCGGGTCTTTGTACTTCAAAGGAGACTTACATTGTAAGATTGCACTTACTTGCTCAGTCAAGAAGGCTTTCTTGTTTACAGTCAACCTCTTTTGATAGTACATAAATCCTTTAGGAATTTTGCATACGTTGGAACTTGTTTAATCATATCCAGCAGTGGAATATTAACTTTCACTTGCCTCAATACTTCAAGGATTTCAGCTACATTTCTAATCCTCTTTTTCCCATGTAATGCTTGAGGAAAAGGTGGAGAAGTTGATTTCTTCAGCCTTTCTTCCTTCAGAAGTTCCTTCTCTGGAATTGCATTCATTGTTGAATCAGATTCCTTCTTTTCTTCACTGATCTTACTCTCTTTATCTTCCATTTCCTTCCCTTTCTTTATCTCTTCTTCTTTCTCAACATGTGGCTTGGGTGTTGGCTGCTCAATTTTTTTACCACTCCTTAGAGTGATCAAAGCTTTGACATCTTTCATCTATGATGATTCTCCCTCTTGGCTTTCCACTTCATGGACACCTTTGGGATTTTGGTGAGGTTGAGAAGGAAATCTTCCCTTTTCTTGCAGTGTATTCAAATTTGTAAGCCTTGAAATTGAATATTGAATGTTATCAAACTTTTGGTTCATATCATTTTGCATTCCATCCATCCTTTTATTCAACATACTCTCTACTCTATCAATTCTTTGATAGATTTGAGCGTTGGTTGCTTCTTGCTTTCCAACAAAATCTCTCACTACCTTGCTAAGATTAGCCATTGCTTGTTCAAGACTTGAAGATTGTTGAGATGGTGGATCCGGCTGTTGGTACTGAGTTGCTCTGGCCTTCCATGAGAAATTTGGATGATTCCTCCAACTTGAGTTGTAGGTATTTCCATAAGGCGCATTGTTATTGGGCCTGAATTGTCCAACAACATTTGCTTGATCTCTATACATCTCCCTTTCAGCTGAAATTGCAGGGCATTCCTCCACCAAATGTTCAAATGGTTGACAATTAGGACACAACTTCACTTGCACTGGTGCTTCAGCAACAACTTGCACTTCATGTATTCTTTTCAGCTCCAGCTCCTCCAATCTTCTTATCATAGCTGCCAACTTTGCTTTCATATCATCATCTTCTTTCAAGGTATACATCCCAGCCTTTGCATTGAAAGCATTCAGTTGAGACTTCATCTTCCCCACTTCTCCTTTGGTTGGTTCATCCCATCCCCTTGAAACATCAGCTACATAGCTCAAGAAATCCATAGCTTCCTCTAGATTTTTGCTCATGAAATCTCCTCCACACATTGTCTTGAGGAGTTGCTTCATTGAAGAGGACATACCATCATAGAAATAACTCACCAATAGCCATGTATCAAAGCCATGGTGAGGGCAAGCATTTATAGCTTCCATGTATCTTTCCCAACACTCATAGAATTTCTCATTCTCTTTAGCTGAGAAATTTGAAATTTGCCTTTTCAAGCCATTTGTTCTATGAGTAGGAAAGAATTTCTTGAGGAATTTAGCTTGTAAGTCAGTCCAAGAACGGATACTCCTTGGCCTTAAAGAATTAAGCCAAATTTTGGCCTTATCCTTTAAAGTAAAAGGAAATAACTTAAGCCTCATCAGATCAATTGAAGCTCCTCCCTCTTGAAACGTATTACAAACATCTTCAAATTCCTTGATGTGTGCATACGGATTCTCACTCTCCATTCCATGGAAAGTTGGTAGAAGTGGAACAAGATACGGTCTGATCACTAGCTGCTCGGTAGGGGGCACTATACATGATGGTGCACTCATACGAGGTGGATGCATACGATCCCTCATTGATCTGAATTCATTGAGATTGTCTTGACGACCTTGGTGACTATGCTGATCTTCAGGTGTAGTTTCCATGATATTCAAGCTCAATTCGAATTCTCTTCTCTGAGGTGTATCACACTTAACAAGCCTTCCTCCACTGTCTCGTATCCACTTTGGCATACACAACTAGTATCTATCTGCAACTTAAATGAAAATAAAGGACAACAAAAGGAAAACAGGGCTACAACAACAAAATTAAACTAGGCTAAATTTAAAAGATAAACTTGGATTAAGAATAAATAAAGAAAAAATGAGAATTAGTAAAGTGAAAGAAACGTTACCAACTTGTGATGAAAATCACAAGTGCTCAAAAATTGGTATCACTATAAACTTGACATATTCCCCGGCAACGACGCCATTTGATTCGTGCCCAATTGGTGTCTCAACTGATTCGTGTCCAGCTGGTTCTCCTTGATTGAGGGAGTAATCAACAAAATTTATAACCTATAACACCATATACTAGGGTAGTAAAGAAAAAGCTACTATAGTATAGTGGCTCTAGGATCATCCACTGGGAAAAATTAACAAGCTCTCAATGATACCAATTCCAAGTGAATTGGTCTTGTTTCATTTCAAGGTTAGCTTAAGAAGTAAAACACAAACTTTGATTGGTAAAGGTTTAGATTTAAACTAACTAACATAACAAATGTTTGGAATAACTTAGGAAGAAAAACATTCCTTGGAGAGTTAGGTTCACTAGGATGGTTCCTCATGCAAAAGACATAGCTCCGATCAGATGGTTCCTTTCCTCGCGTTAGAGATTCAACATATAGTCAATTCTCTAGCTGGTGTTGTACAGATTCATCCTTCAATTAGATTTCACTTTAATTCTCTCACTGATGCAACTTGCAATGGTTTAAGCCTCTCACTAAGCCGTAACCATTCAAGGTGATCTTTAACCTTGGATTACCCGTCAAAAGCTCGCAAGAGATAACTAATGGATGTCTCCTTGGAGTCCAAAAGCTTATCAAGTGTTGGCTATTCTAGAAAATCTTACCCTGAAATCACCTACCAGAGGCTCGCAAGGGGTAAACTAGTGCATTTCCATGGTTGGAAATCACTTGCCTTACCAAGTGTTGGCCCAGGTGATTCCAAGGTGTTTTAAGTTAACTAAAAACATAGAAATCACTAAAGGATTTCACTTCCTCTTCATTAATAGCTAAAACCACAAAGCTTTGCATTCTTGCACTTGGAACCTCCCCCGGCAACCTTAGCTCCAAGGAATTAGAGGTTTAGTTACTCATTCTCTGGGGAAAACTCCTCAGAGAGTTCATAACTTAGTATTAACTAAAAATACAAAGTGAGAAGGTAAGGCAGTAGAAAGAAATAAACTTTACTTGCTTACCCAAACTTTTTACAGAAGGAACTCCTCTCTGAGAACAGGCTCTCGAGAGGTATATATATGTACATAATATAAAACTAATTATTACATAGATATTTAGTCTTTTTACTAACTTAAAAGCTAAGGAATCTTGTAATTGGTGGCTTACAAGGAGTATTTTGGGATTTAGACAACAAAAATCTGATGTAAAATATCTCCCAACGTCGGTAGCAAATATCGGGAGGCTTCAGGAACCATTTCGCAAGAGAAAATGGTGTCTGTGAGATTTCGCAGACACTCAAGAGGGCTGCGAAATCATTTCGCAACAACATGCTATCTTCGCAGGGCTGCGAAGTTGGCTTCCACCTTGAGGTTCCCAGCTTCCCTCTCGCGGTATATGTCGGGCAACTTCAGAAGGAAATACACCCTACTGTACAAAAAGGCTGCGGAATCACTTCGCAATAAAAGGGTGATTTCGCAGCACTTTGCAAAATGCTTCCTTCAGCTCGGAGTGATTGGCTTGCAATGGCTGTAACTTCTTCGTTTCAACTCCGAATTGCACACCGTTTAAAGAATTGGATTGTTGACTTCCTGAGCTTTGAAATGGTATATAGAATACATCATTTGGACTTCAGAAAGTACTCCAAAAGTGGCTCCTACGACTGTCATCAAGAATATGCTTTATGGCAGATTCTCTTTGCTTTTTCTCCTTGCAATCCGGATTTACTCTTGGCAAATGACTTCCAAGCTTTGCCCAAGATTCCTCATAACTCTCCTCAGTCTTGACTTGCTTTGGTGATCAAATTACTAACAAAAACACCAAAACTTACACAAAGTGATTAAAATTGCTTTAAAGGATCCTTAACATGCCAATTGAGTTAAAAGGCCAAAACTACTACTCAAAAGTGTTTAAAATGATTAATTATAAGCTATCAAATAGTACTTTTTGAGTAGTAATCATCATCCTCTGAGGAAAAGCCCTCAGAGGCTATTTGGCTACTAAGAAAATAGAAATGGGGAAGAACAGGAGAAGAGAGAAAAACAGAACAAGGCTCTGTATAGTCTATATATTTATATATTTTACATCTCCATCTGTCTCTGTATATTTTACAATGGATGCACGGGAATATATATAGAGAAGTTTTTCCAACCTTCCTAGCTAAGAAATCTTATGATTGGTGGATTACAAGGAGAAGAATGGAAATTTATACAAAAATATCTAAAAGAAAAGATCTAAAGTGGAGTCGGCGGAACAGAGGAAAATTCGCACCATGCATGGGCTGTGCGAATTTTGAAGGTGTTGTGCGAGTGTTGTGCAAGTTTCACACAAGCTTCGCACAAGCTGAAGGTGTTGTGCGAGTGTTGTGCGAGTTTCGCACAAGCTTCGCACAAGCTGAAGGTGTTGTGCGAATTTCGCACAAGCCTGGAGCAGTTGTCTTCCGAAGGCCATATCTTCCTCATTTCAGCTCCAAATTGTACACGGTTTGAAGCGTTGGATTTTTGGCTTCCTGAGATTTGAAATGGTATATAGAATGTAGAAAATGGACTTCGGAAAGTGCTCCAAAAGTGCGAAGGAAGATTGCAGCTGTTGTCCTCTATTTTCTTCACTTTGCTTGTTTTTCCTTTTTGCTTCTCTCCTTTACTTGGCTTGTTTTAATGATCCAAAAAGCTGTCAAAACACTAAAACTAGCCACAAATATGATTAGAAGTCATTGCTAGGTCCTTAACATGCCAATTGGGATAAAGATGGAGAACTACTACACAAAAGTGCTTAAAACATAATGAATTAAAGGTGTAAAATAGCACTTTTTGGGTAGTAATCAGTCAACCTGTTAATACACCAATAGAAAAATGTCTGAAATTGTGTGTTGAGCCTAATCAAGTATCAACCGATAAGGGAAGATACAAGAGACTTGTGGGGAGATTAATGTACTTAGCTCATACAAGACCAAATCTTGCTTATGCATTGAGTGTAGTGAGTCAATACATGCATAATCCTGGAGAGCAACATATGAATGCAGTCATGCGTATTTTGAGGTATTTGAAGAATGCTCCTGGGAAAGGAATTTTGTTCGCTAAAAATGTTGATCATCAGAGTATAGAAGTATATACTGATGTCGATTGAGCCGGTGTAGTGGATGATAGGCGATCTACATCTGGTTACTTTACCTTTGTAGGTGGTAATCTTGTGACATGGAAAAGTAAGAAGCAGAATGTCGTCGCCCGTTCAAGTGCAGAAGCGGAATTTAGAGGTATGGCTCTAGGACTTTGTGAGGCATTATGGCTAAGACTCCTCTTACAGGATTTAGGTTACCTATCTAGGCAACCAATCCGATTGTTTTGTGACAATAAAGCCGCATGTGACATTGCTCATAATCCAGTACAACATGATCGTACAAAGCATGTCGAGGTGGATAGATTCTTCATTAAGGAAAAGTTGGATGATAGGATTGTGGAATTGCCTAAGATTCGATCAGAAAATCAATTGGTCGATATCCTCACCAAAGCTGTCTCAAGTCAAGTGTTCTCAAAATTTTTAGACAAGTTGGGCATGTGTTACATCTATGCACCAACTTGAGGGGGAGTGTTGAGATATTAGGAATGTTTTCCTTATATCATTCTTTCCTTATATCATTTAGTGTTGAGATATTAGGAATGTTTAGATATTAGGAAAGTTGAGATATTAGGAATATTGAGATATTATGAATATTGAGATATTAGGAATATTGAGATATTAGGAAAGTTGAGATATTAGGATATTAGTTGTTATTTCCTTATATCATTCTTTCCTTGTATCATTCTTTCCCATTCTTAGAATGGTGATTACCCTCTATATATACTATGTACATGAGCGAATGAATTAAAATTAATGAAAAAACTATCATTTATCAATTTGAAGATGCTCTTCTCCAAGCCCAAGAAGAAGCTCCCTCCTGGACCCTTTGCCTTTCCAATCATAAGCAGCTACTTATGGCTTCGGAAATCTTACACAGAACTTGAGCCAATCCTCAGAAACCTTCACGCTAAGCATGGTCCAATCGTCTCCCCCCCACTTGGCAACAGCCCAGCAATCTTCGTTGCGAGTGCCTCCCTGGCTCACGAAGCATTAGTTCAAAATGCTGCAGTTTTCGTCCACCGCCCCGTTCCTCTGGTTACCAACAAAGTCATTGGAAGCAACCAGCACAACGTCAGCTCCGCCGGTTACGGTCCCACCTGGTGCCTCCTCCGCCGCAACCTCACTACAAAAATCTTCAACCCCTTGCGCCTAAAAGCGTACTCCCGAGCCCACAAGTGGGTGCTGGAGATTCTCTTCTCTCAGCTTCGCAGGAGCTCTAAAACCGCAGATGGTGTGGTACGCGTGGTGGATGACTTCCACTTCGCCATGTTTTGCTTGCTGGTTCTGATGTGCTTCGGGAATCAGCTTGAGGAGGAGAAAGTGAGAGAAATCCAAGCTGCTCAGCTGCGAGTTTTGGCTGGTTTTGGCACCTTCAATATGCTCAATTTCTGGCCTACCATAGGAAAGATCTTGTTTCGGAAGCGTTGGGAGAAGTTCCTGCAGCTTCGCAAGCATCAAGAAGATGTGTTGATCCCTCTTATAAGGGCCAGAGATCGCTTGAAGAAGGAATTACAAAGCAAACAAGAAGATTCCGACAAAGAAGACAGCAGTCGTATAACAGTCTACGTTGATACTTCGCTGGATCTGCAACTGCCTGACGAGAAGAGGAAGCTCAATGACAGCGAACTGGTTAGTTTGTGCTCCGAGTTTCTCAACGCAGGAACACATACTACTTACACATTGCTGCAGTGGATCATGGCAAACCTGGTGAAGTACCCGCATATTCAGGCCAAGGTCTTTGAAGAGATTAGTGGGGATATGGGGACAAGAGAGGACGACGTGAAGCAGGAAGATTTGCAGAAGATGCCATACTTGAAGGCTGTGATCTTGGAAGGTTTGAGGCGTCATCCTCCTGGACACTTCGGCTTGCCTCATGCAGTGAACCAAGATGTAAATCTGGGTGGCTATACAATCCCCCAAAACGCTAACATTTTTTTCATGGTAGCAGAGATCGCATGGAACCCTGAAGTGTGGGAAGATCCACTGGAATTGAAGCCAGAGAGGTTCTTGACTGATTTGAGAGAATTTTGTTATTAATTTCTTGTTATTTTAAATATCAACTTTTTTGCTAAAACTAAATTTGAAAGTTGTTTTAAAATTATTTAATCCAAACATATTTATTGGTTTTATTAATATCAAGTAATTGATATATATATATATATATATATATATATATATATATATATAATATATTATTATTATAGAAAGTTGATAATCAATTGAGTTTTTTAGGCAATGATGGCTCAAGAGTAGTTTATTTTTATTGAAAAAAAAATCCTTTTTACTTATTAGGTTAAGTTAATTTTGGCTTTAAATAATATTATTAATTTATTTTATCAAATATATTTATATTTAACGTACTCAATGGCTTGAATTAAATCATTAAATTATATTAAATGATTAAATTGGTTTACGAATTAATATGGTTCCTTAGTCTTAAGAGGGTTGGAAGATTTCTTTAATTTATTAACTAATACAAAGTGCTGGAATATATCTTTTTTGTTTTTTATTTTTAAAATAAAAAATAATGAAAACTTTTATATTCTGTTGAGTGATAGTGAGGGAGGCTAACATCTCATTAACATTCATACTTGGAAGATTTTATTTATGCATGCAATGACAATAAGATTGCATATTAATTTTGATCATTAATTACATGCTTAATATCCTAATTAATATTGGATAGTAAAATTATTGATTTATTGGTTTATTGGTTTATAATATTTTTCCACTAGGGTATATTCTTATAAGAAAATATCTAATTATAAAGTTTTTTATAAAAATAATATTATATGCATGCACTTATTTGCAATTAAATTTTGTTGAGATCTAAAATGATCATGTCCTCCATGTTTTCACTGACTAATTTGATGTTAAAAGAAAATTATGTCAAATTGGTTAGCTTTATGAAATGGGTAACCAATACTTGGGTTTGACCCTCGAGTGGAAGGTGGAATAAATCAAAGAATATTGCAGACAATATCCCAACAGAGAAATTATGGTATGTTCTTGGGGATGAGGTACCTGTTGAGATTTAATACGGAAATTAACACACAATAATCCAGATCATTGAGTTCAAACTCATCTCTGATAATAAAATAATAAAAAAACATTAATTAATAAATAGATTACATACCGTTTGAAGAACACGCTGCCATGAGAGATTTCCCTTCAGTTTATAGATCTTAAATCCTTGATCTCTTCTTTTCCTTATCAAACCTTAATACACAGAATTGTTTTCTGTAATTGATGGAAGAGAGTACTCACCGCACATGAAGGGGTTTCTGTATATATATCTTATTGATAGGAGAAGAGGGCCAAGAATACACGTTCAAAAACCGTTCTGAACGTGTTATTCGAATAACTGTTTTTTATTTCAAATAATAATATTATAATTATTATAATTTACCCACTCCATCAAGGGTAAATATCTTTATAATAGTTTAAAGATATTGGGTATTCTTTTAATTGGCTAAATACTAGGTTAGTGGGCCATCCACTTAATTTTTAATGTGGAAATAACATTCTCCCACTTGGCCCACTAAACCGATTATGAAAACTATAATATATTTAGTTTATATATAAAATATATACTGGAAAATAAATTTGACACGTGATCACGATTTCAATAAACTTAGCTGATACATCCAAAATCATATACCATAATACTGAATCAGTTTAGATCATAAATGCGAGTCATGGCGGTCACATGACCATAATGTCATGTTTCCTTCCATGCACCACACATTAATAACCCTTACTAACCCAGTCCTTAATGCCAAATAGCCCCTATAATTTGTCTTGTCAGGACAATTCTTGTTTATCAAACAATAAAACGTGCACCCATAATTGAAAACAAGAATAAACAGAAACAATTTTAATGCGCAAATTGTCAATTACATAACCACCATTCATTATCATACATATTATGGATTACTCAAAAGGCCCATCCTCATAACATGTTCCAAATATGCCTTTGGAGGTAATCCTTTGTTAATGGATCAACAACCATAAGTGTGGTCCTAATATTTTCAATTGACACTTGTTGTTTCTGGACTCTTTCTTTAACAACTAAATACTTTAAATCTATGTGTTTCGATCCACTAGAAAATTTTCCATTCTTAGAGAAGAAAATAGCCGCGGTGTTATCACAGTATATTCTCAAAGGTTTAGCAATAGAGTCGACAACACCAAGCCCTGAGATAAAATTCCGCAACCATAAAGCATGACTTGAAGCTTCAAAACAAGCAACAAACTCGGCCTCCATCGTGGATGAAGCAGTAATTGATTGTTTTTCACTCTTCCACGAAATTGCCCCATTTGCTAGCATAAAGACAAATCCTGAAGTTGACTTTAAGCTATCGAGACAACCACCATAATCAGAATCCGAGTAACTGACAACCTCTAATTGTTCTAATCTTTTATATGTGAGCATATAATCTTTTGTCCCTTGTAAGTACCTCATCACCTTCTTTGCAGCTTTCCAGTGTTCGAATCCTGGATCACTTTGGTATCTTCCTAACATGCCTACAACAAAGCTGATATCTGGTCTTGTACATGTTTGAGCGTACATCAAACTCCCCACAGCTGATGCATAAGGAATTTTCTTCATTTGCTCCTTTTCCATGTTATTCCTTGGGCACTGAATTTTACTTAATTTGTCACCTTTCAATATAGGTGCAATACCCGATGAACATGACTGCATATTAAATCTCTCTAAAACCCGATCGATATATCCTTTCTGAGATAAACCTAGCACTCCTCGAGATCGATCCCTAAAGATCTCAATGCCAATAACATAGTTTGCCTCACCCATAGCAACCATATGAAAGTTTTTAGAGAGATATTCCTTGGTTTCACATTATAAACCAAGATCACTGCTAGCAAGCAAAATATCATCCACATACAGTATCAGAAATATAAACTTGCTCCCACTAACTTTCAGATATATACATTGATCAACAATGTTCTCTTTAAATCCGAAATATGTAATGGTATTATTGAACTTAATATACCATTGTCTGGAAGCTTGTTTAAGACCGTAAATGGATTTCTTTAATTTGCAAACTAGGTGTTCATTTCCTTTCTTTGCGAACCCTTCAGGTTGTTCCATATAGATATCTTCATCCAAATTCCCATTTAAGAATGCAGTTTTCACATCCATTTGATGTAACTCTAAATCAAAATGAGCTACAAGTGCCATGATGATTCTAAGCGAATCTTTCTTGGAAACTGGAGAGAAGGTATCTTTGTAATCGATACCTTCCTTTTGAGTGAAACCTTTGGCCACAAGTCTGGCCTTAAATCGTTCGATATTGCCTTTAGCGTCACGCTTTGTCTTAAAGACCCATTTACAGTCGACGGGTTTACAATTATTAGGCAATTCGATGAGATCCCAGACACCGTTATGGGCCATAGATTTCAACTCTTCATTCATAGCTTCCATCCATTTACTAGAATCATCACTTTCCATGGCTTGTGAAAACGAAACCAGATCCTTCCTTATCCCAAATCAAAATCAGATTCCTGTAGATACACCACATAATCATCTGTAATGGCAGGTCTCCTTTCTCTTTGAGATCTCCTCAAAGGTGCCGGTTGTGGTGGCTCTACAGCATTTTCAATGGCAATATTTTCTAGTGGTAATGAACCATCTCTATTATGTTGCTCATTATCCTCAACTTGTTGAACAGGTTGAGGGACAATAATTTCTTGAGGTAAAAAAGGTGGTGGGATATCCACTCTTATCTCCTCAATATCTACCTTTCTTGGTTCATTACACCCATTGATTTCGCCATTCTCTAAGAATCTGGCATTACCGGTTTCAACTATTCTCACACTGTGGTTAGGACAATAAAATCTGTACCCTTTCGATTTATCCGGATAGCCAATGAAATATCCAGATATCGTTCTTGAATCAAGCTTTTTCTCATGTGGGTTATAGATTCTTGCCTCCGCTGAACAACCCCATATATGTATATGTCTCAAGCTAGGTTTCCTACCAGTCCATAACTCGAAAGAAGTTTTTGGAACTGCCTTACTAGGAACTCTGTTCAAGATATACATTGCGGTTTTTAAGGCTTCACCCCACAATGAAATAGGTACAGAAGAGTAACTCATCATACTCCTAACCATTTCCATTAATGTGCGATTACGCCTTTCAGCAACATCATTCTGCTGTGGCGTACCAGGCATTGTGTACTGAGCACGAATGCCATGCTTTTCAAGGAATTTGGCAAAAGGACCAGGATTTTGTCCTGATTCATCATATCTGCCATAATATTCACCGCCTCGATCTGATCTCACAATTTTAATCTTTTTATCTAATTGTCTCTCGACCTCTGTTATGAACATCTCGAAGATGTCAATGGCCTGAGACTTTTCATGCATTAGATAAACATAACCATAACGAGATAGATCATCTATAAAGGTGATAAAATATTTCTCTCCTGTGAAACATGGAACAGAGAGTGGTCCACAAATATCTGTATGAATTATCTCAAGGAGCTCATTACTTCTTGTGGCACCTTTCTTTGTATGTTTAGTTTGCTTTCCCTTTATGCAATCCACGCATACATGAAAATCAGTGAAGTCAAGATTTTGTAAAATTCCTTCCTTCACTAATCTTTCAATTCTTTCCCTAGAGATGTGCCCTAGTCTTCTGTGCCACAAGATTGAAGAATTTTCATTAATTAAGCCACGTTTTGAACCAACATTTGAATGCAGGGTTATCAAAGCTTGTGCAAATTGATGATTCAAGGAAATTTTATATAAACCATCACATAAAATACCAGAACCAACTGTAACAGAATTTAACATCAAACTTAATTGTCCAAAACTGAATAAAACAGAATATCCAGTAGCATCTAATTTGGACAAGGAAACTAAATTCCTAGAGATAGAAGGTACATAAAAAGTGTTTAAAAGATCCATCCGATGACCCGTCTCTAATAGTAAGCGATAGGTACCAACAGCTACCACTTCAACCTTGAAACAGTTTCCCATATAGAGGAACTTTTCACTTTCCTTTGGTTTCCTGGTTGTAAGGAATCCCTGCATTAAATTAGTCACATGAGTTATGGCTCCAGAATCAATCCACCAAGTATTTGAAGGAACTTCAGCAAGATTAGATTCATAACATACAAAAGAAAGATTTATACCTTTCTTTTCGAACCAAGCCTTGCGCTTGATACAGTCCTTCTTCACATGCCCTTTCTTGCCACAAAAATAGCAACTTACCGTGAATTTTCCATCATGACTCTGGCTACCTTCCCCAGGTCCGCTTTTCTTAGGTGGAAAGTTCTTTCCCTTTTTGAATTTTCCTTTCTTCTTCGTGACTTCATGAGTTACAGCAAGAGCAAGATTATGTCCTTCTTGTCTTAATCTCACTTCCTCTTGTATACATTTACTGGTGAGCTCATTCAAGTTCCACTGATCACTGTTAGTATTATAGTGGATTTTGAATGGAGCAAACTATGATGGAAGTGAGTTAAGGACAAACTGTACCAAGAAGGACTCATCCATACCCATGCCTAGTGCCTTAAGCTTTGCAGCCTTTCCAGTCATGTTTAAAATATGTTGCTGAATACCTTTCTGACCATCATATTTCATGGTGGTCAATTCAGCCATCAATGTGCCTGCAAGGGACTTATCAGCGCGTTTGAAGCGCTCCTCAACAGATTTCAGAAATTCTGAGGCAAACTTGGTTTGAGAGAGAGAGGTCTTGATATTATTGGCAATAGTCATTCTCATAAACATCAGACTGAGTCTGTTTGATTTTGCCCAGGATTTTGATTGTTCCACCTGCTCCGGAGTACTGTCATCCGTAGCTTCAGGAGGTTTATCAGTTATTAAAGCCAAGTCAAGATCCAATACACCCAGTGAGAATTGAACCCTTTCATACCATTCAGAAAAGTTCGACCCATCAAAAACAGTCATTCCAGATGCAAGAGAGTGTAATGAAGTGGGAACTGTACAAAATAGAACAATGATCACAATAAGGCCTCAAGTATAAAATAAAAAGCAATGAACTATTGATATCATTAAAATTCTCCTTTAGGTAAATTTTAACATATCCAGTGTTCACTTGGAGGGAGCTTAAAACACTTTACTATTTTGTGTCATTTATATGTTACCTTTGGGTATCCATTTTACCTTTCTAAGCAACACAAAATAAAAACATTAATTAATAATTAGCAGAAATTGACTCTCCTTTGGGTTAGTCTCATTCTCCTAATTATAAAGAGAATTATTAAGAATTTTACAAGTCTCCCTTTATTCTTTTATGCAATTCAATAAATACAAGGCTCACTAATTTAGGTTACTTTGGCAACTATCCAAATTAGTTAACCTTACATTTATAAATTGTCTTTAGATAAAATATTCACAAGATGAAATTAATTCTTTTATTTGAGTTAAAAATCAAGGAGATAGTATCTTTAATAATCATCTGATTCAATAATCAATCATCATAAAATCAAAGAAATCTGCATTCATCATATATAATAATAATTTCACAAAGGTTCAAATAAAATAATAAAATCAATCAAGATCTTTGGATTAGTGCCTGAAATGGCACTTTTGGAGAGCCCGAAAAGGATGCCTGAAGCGCACCTAAAACGGCACTGCAAACGGTAAGAAAACAGCGCCTGCAAATAGCGCCTCTAATGGCGCCTGCAACCAGCGCCTCTAATGGCGCCTGAGAAACGGCGCCTGCAACCAGGAGATGGCGCCTGAAAACAGCGCCTTCAATGGCGCCGGCAATGGTGCCTGCAACCAGCAGATGGAGCCTGAAAACGGCGCCTTCAATGGCGCCTGTAACCAGCAGATGGCGCCTGAAAACGGCGCCTTCAATGGCACCGACAATGGCGCCTTGACTGGAGCCTGAAACCGGCAAAATGGCGCCTTCAATGGCGCCTGGACTGGTGCCTGAAAATAGTGCGATGGCGCCGGAAATGGCGCCTTGACTGCCGCCTGAAAGTTGGAGAAACGGTGTCTTTTAATGGCGCCGACAATGGAGTTTGGACTAGAGCCTGAAACTAGCGAGATGGCGCCTTTAATGGCCAGCAATGGCGCCTAAAAACGGCCAGCCATGGTGCCTGAAAATGGCCAGCAATGGCGCCTGAAAACGGCCAGCAATGGCACCTGAAAACGGCCACCGGACTGATGCCAAACTAGTCCGCCAAACCAGAGCCCCACACCCGCATTGATCTAGTCAACGTTGCAAGGAAAAATAAAAAATCTTCCTTCTACGTGTTGAGGCTGGTCGTTTGTTTAATTATTATTATTTTATTTTATTTTATTCATTTTAGTGAGACGAATTAATTGAAGATAAATCTCAAAAATTTAATCTTTATAAAACAATGATTCTTAATATTTAAATTCAACCTTGCTTTGATACCACTTGTTGAGATTTAATACGGAAATTAACACACAATAATCTAGATCATTGAATTCAAACTCATCTCTGATAATAAAATAATAAAAAAACATTAATTAATAAATAGATTACATACCGTTTGAAGAACACGCTGCCATGAGAGATTTTCCTTCAGTTTATAGATCTTAAATCCTTGATCTCTTCTTCTCCTTATCAAACCTTAATACACAGAATTGTTTTCTGTAATTGATGGAAGAGAGTACTCACAGCACATGAATGGGTTTCTGTATATATATCTTATTGATAGGAGAAGAGGGCCAAGAATACACGTTCAAAAACCGTTCTGAACGTGTTATTCGAATAACTGTTTTTTATTTCAAATAATAATATTATAATTATTACAATTTACCCACTCCATCAAGGGTAAATATCTTTATAACAATTTAAAGATATTGGGTATTCTTTTAATTGGCTAAATACTAGGTTAGTGGGCCACCCACTTAATTTTTAATGTGGAAATAACAGTACCTGGAAGCATAGGTAGCTTTGTTGAATGGAGATGGGGTTGAAGCATTTCATGTGACTTGAAGACATTTGGAAGGGACCAACTACTACAGTTTCATTTGCAAAAAGCAAGCCATCAGATGATCTGAATTTTCTTATGTAGATATAATTACCAGAAGGAAAAGGAACAAGGATTCTATTACCTTTTTTTACATGGATAAAAAAAATTTCATTAGATGAGACTTGAACACACAATCTCTCCCATATCCCCATGGAGATGGTAGCTCAGCTTCAACTCCACTGTCTCCTCCCTCGGTAGCGATGTTCACCTCGACGAATTGAACTTCCTCGCAAAATTTGATACAGATCGGAGCAGGTTTGGTGGCTCAAAATGCAGGCTTTCCGTCATGGAGAACCCATGGCCCTCCACTGCATCTCCATTTCTCTTGTTCTCTCTGTTTTTCTTCTCCTCTTTCCTGGCAGTGGCTTTCGCACCACTTTTGGTGTCCAGTCCCTCTATATGTATATATATATCCTTATACCTAAAATACAAGTCCTTATAATTTCCTTTAATTTTATTTTATTTTTATCTTTAATTTTAGTATTCACAAATCAAATTCAATTACCATAAAAAAAAAATAATATCAAAAAATATATTTCCTATCATACTCACGATTTAATACTTTATTTTTCAAATATCTCAATTTTAATCCATAAATTACCACCTTCATTATTTAATCATTCAACTTGCAACTATTAATTATAACATTTCAACGTACTATAAATTAAATCGATTCGTTATGATATTAAATTCATTTCTCTTTTAATAATATATCATAATATTTCAACATAATATAAATTAAATTTCATCAAGTTTTTTTCACTAAGATTTTCGGGCAATTACCTAGTAATAATTAAATTAATTCTTATAATATATTTAATATTAAAATTTTCAAAATCTATTCTTAATCATTTAACGGTTAAATTTTTTTCAAATTTAAATCTAATTTTTTAAATTCACTCTTTAAATTTAATGTGGTAAAAAATTTCAAATTATTGACTTTTAACTGATTTTTTAAAATTTATTCTAATTAAATATTAACACATGAATTTTCATCTCCCTTTCTACTATTTTACCAATAATTTTATGAAATTTTTTGGATATGTGTCATTAAAAATATGGGTATTACAAATTCAGTGAGCTTATTAATTAAAAATATGGATTTCCATGCAAAGAGGAAGAAATTAACCCAATAAAGCTTCCATGAAATATGCTACAAGAAAACAAACAGATAAATATTACAATGAGAGAGCTTGAAGAAATATTCGCTGAGCTTTTGTAAATATAAATTAAACCGGAACCATTTCTTTTAATAAAAATTGATTTCAATATTTAATAAAAATGTAAAAATCATTTTTCTTAATAAAATTGAATCCTAAAACTTTTTTTTCCCAAATGAAATCAAACTTTTTTTAATTAGAATTGTAAAAATAATTTTTCAAATAAGAGTTTTAAAAATTATTTTCTTGTAAATAAAATCAAATTGGATTGTAAAAATCATTTCTTTTAATAAAAATAAGTTAAAAAAAATTAGCCCATAAATAAAAATATGTTGACAAATTTTTTGTAAATAAAAATAAATCAAATCATTTTTTTTTCTTTTATAAATTGAAGCATTCTTTGTAAATAAAATAAATTAAATAGAAATCATCTAGAATCTTTTTTTTTTTTCTCTTGCAAATAAAGTCTTTTGAAATATTTTGAAGATTTGTTGCAATCTTTTAGAAATAATTAAATCATTTTTTAATTAATTTAATGAATCAACTCGTATAATTCTCATATTCATTGTCTTGTAGATTTTATAATCTATCTTTGTAGTATGGTTGTCTATTCTTTTATATTAAGTCTTATTTATTTTTGTATTGATTGATTAATTAATTGAATGTGAGTTTTTTTTGCTTTTATATTAGAGATCATAGATTTAAAAATTTAGAAGGGTACTACGACTTATCCTCATACCTTCATAATAGGTAATCTAACATTTGAATTTGTTTTTAATTCATAAACTTATCTTTTTCAAATAAGAAATTATATATGGCTTTTAGGGGTTGTATAATTATTGGGCTTTTGAGAGAATGAAATAAGTAAAGTTTAAAGCTTGTTTGATAATTGTTTTTTAAAGTTGTTTTAAAAAATAGTTTTTTAAAAATAGGTTTTGAAATTTGTTCTTTAATGTTTTGTAAAACAAAAGTATTTTTAAGAACTTGAAATGTTTTTAAAGTTTAAACTTTAAAATTTAAAATAAGCAAGAAAATAGAATTTTGTTAATAATAGATATTTAAAGGATAAAATAATTCTTAAATAAAAGAATAAACTTTAGTTTTAAAAATATTAAGGGTTTGTTTGTTAACATTTATAAAGACTAATTGTGGACCCCATATTTCGGCTCATGCGCTTCCACTCGTTGGTAAACTCGCTTTTTATTTTAAAAATGATTTATTGTTTAGAAAATGACTTTGAGTCATTACTTATTTTTGTTTTATTTTTAAAGGATAAACAAAATAAGAAAGAAAACCCTAAGTGTGACTCCTCATTTGGAAAATACAGTATGTGAGAAACCAAATATGGGTTCAGGGGTTAGATTACTTATTGGAAAGGTATGATAAAGACCGTAGCACCCCTCTAAATCCCTAAAAAACGGGTTTCTACTAAATAAGGTGAGACAGATGTGGCAATTGGTGAGAAAATCAATGGATACCAGTGAAATAATCAAATAATAAAGTGAATCATGCATCAGAATAAGCGAAGTGGGAATGAGATCGTATATTAGCAGCAATTAATAGTGCGCTATCATAGAAACAAGGTTAGCTCAAGTACAAAATCATTACATGTATATCAAAGAGCAAAACAAAGATCAAACAATACTCAATAAGTATAACAACTGACAATCAGAAAAGAAAACTCATATGCAGGGCCCCCACCAAAACCCAATTTATTTTGCATGAATTAATATCACAAATTCCATTATTTTGGAATTATGAAAGATTCATTCATGCTTATTAAAAAAATCAAAGAAAACGAAAGATTATTTGAAAACCAGAGTGGAATTAAAACTATTCGAGAGAAAACTGGATTTTTGAGATTTATTTGAAAATTGGAGTCTCGAAATATTACTTGAAAATTGACGTCTTGGGAGTTAAATTTAAGGATTGGAATTTCGGAAATTAAATTTGAAAGAAATTGGAAATTTTAAAATTATTTGAGAATTAGAGTTTTGAAAATTAAATTAAGAAATTGGAACTTTGGAAATTAAATTTGAAAGAAATTAGCAAATTATTTGAGAATTGGAGTTTTGAAAATTAGATTTAAGAATTGGAATTTTGGAGATTAAAATTGAAATAAATTAGAATTATGAAAATTATTTGAGAGTTTGGAGTTTTAAAAATTAATAAATAAAATGATGATGATGATGATAATAATAATAATAATAATAATAATAATAAATAAATGTGAAAATTGGAATTTTGGAAATTAGAAATTAAATTTGGAAATTGGAAAATTGGAATTTCAGAAATTGAGAGTTAAATTTGGAAATCAGAATTTTGCAAAATTATTTGATGATGATGATGATAATAATAATAATAATAATAATAATAATAATAATAATAGTACAAAATAAATAAATGTGAAAATTGGAATTTTGGAAATTGGAAATTAAATTCAAAAATCGGAAAATTGGAATTTCGAAAATTGATAATTAAATTTGGAATTCATAATTTTGAAGAATTATTTAATGATGACGATGATGATAATAATAAATAAATAAATAAATAAATAAATGTGAAAATTGAAATTTTGGAAATTGGAAATTAAATTCAGAAGTCGGAATTTTGAAAAATTGTTTAAAGATGGAATTTTAAAATAAATAAATAAAATAGATTAATAATAATAATGAAAATAATAATAATAAAAATGAACGTGAATTTTGGAATTTTGAAATTGGAAATTAAATTCAGAAATCGAAAATTTGAAAAATTGTTTAAAGAATGGATTTTAAAATTAATAACTAAATAAATGAATAATTAAATAATAACGAAAATAATAATGACTAAAAAAAAGTGAGAATTGAGATTTTAGAAATTAAATGAAGATGGAATTTTCAAATAAAATAAAATGAAATAAAATAAAATAATTTGAAAATGGAAATTTGAAGATTAAATCTAAGAAAAGGGAATTTTGAAGAATTATTTGAAAATTAAATTTAAGAAAATGATGTTTTGAAGAATTATTTGAGGATGGAACTTTTGAAACTTTGATTTGAAAGGAATTGGAGTTGCGAAAATTTATTTGAAGGTAGCATTTTAAAAATTAAATTCGGAATTGTGGGGTTTTTGGAAAATTAAATTTAAAAATTTGAATCCTAGGAAGTTAAACTTAAAATTAGAATTTTAAAAAATTATTTCAAGATTTGAATTTTGAAGAATTAAATTAAAAAAATGGAGTTTTGGAAAAGTGAATTTCGAGAATTAAAGTTTGTAAACTAAATTTAAAATCAAAATTTTAAAAAATTAATTTGAAAATGGTATTTTTTAAAAGTAAATAAATAAATTTGGAACTTTGGAATTTTAGGAAATTTTAAAGAGCTGTTTGAGGATATAAAAAAAGAATAAATAAAATAAATAAAGAACAAAACTTTTAACATTAAAAGTTTTAAAAAAAAAAACAAAAGAAAAATGGCATGTGGTTACTATACGTGGTAAATTAAAGTTTGTTGGTTTTGCTTTAACATTGAAATGAATCATTTAAGGAATTTATATGTGCAGGAGATAGGTAAAATGGGTATGATGGTATTAATAGTGTAGGACATGAATGATGAGGGGTATGGGTAGCTAGTGGGGCAGGTAAATTTCTCCATCTCGGGCAAGGTTCAAATGCATCTTGCCCATAAAAAAAATGAGAATGCTTGCAACCTAATAGAAATGAATCTTCTGTAATGGGAACTCAGGTAACTTTGGCTGTCGCGATGACGTACAAGGGCGGATGATCAGCCAAAAAGGAGAGCTTGACCTTCATCCTAAGAATCATCCGACTTAAGTTTTGGACCTGTGCCTGGTATGTTCAGTCTAATCGCCATTCTCTAGATTTATCCAACAAGAAATTTCTATCTCTGGCTCGCTTAGACGGGTATTGACGACAAGGTTCCCCAATCATACAAGAAACCCGTAGGAGCAGGTCCAAGTCTTACAAGATATATCACCTCATACCATTCATCTAAAGTTTTCCTCACCGCCTACCTCCTCTTCACTGGACCCTTTTGATCGCCTCCAAATTCGTAAGAAACAAAACCAATACTATTCTCTTTTCCATTGCTAGTATCGATGATAGTCAAGAACAAACAAGCAAACCACTAAAGCTATAAAATAAGCAACAAGCATTACCAGTCATTATCTTAAAAAATAATGAAACTAAGAGAGGATTGGAAGACCAGGAGCAGAGAGCTAAAGGTTCCAAAAAAACAGAGCATCCATGATCCCAACCCGATTAACACCCCTGCTTCCTTCAAGTTGATAGTGGACTCCAGTTGTTTTATCAGTTACAAGAAGCCAATCTATATTTCTCGGTTTCCATTCATAGAAAGAAACTCAAGTACGGAAGTCAAAACAGAGACCCAGATTGGAACACCCGCGTATAGAATAGAGAGAAACAGATGATACAATGAAATGAAGCTTTGAAAGAGAATGAACATAGACCAAACACCCAATAAATATGAAGAGACCAGATTCATTTTTCTTTATATTTGGATTTAAAGGTTAGTAGATTGAAC
This sequence comes from Vitis vinifera, assembly GCF_030704535.1. NCBI lineage: Eukaryota > Viridiplantae > Streptophyta > Magnoliopsida > Vitales > Vitaceae > Vitis > Vitis vinifera. Next base: position 9,625,123 of record NC_081818.1, on the reverse strand, counting down.
CAAGAAAATATCTTAAGAGAGAAAAAAAAAAAACAAAAACCAGGATGAAAGAAGGTTTTTTTTTTTTTTTTTAAATATGAAATGACCAAACAAAGCACAATTAGATTATTCCAAAATGGAGTCAGAGAAATAGAAACTAGCCACCATGACCAACCAATGTGACCTCACGAACAATGCAAAATAATCACATGAAGAAGTAATAAGAGAATGTGATGATCATTAATAATCCATAAACCTGATCAATCTTACCAGGTAATGCTCTCCTCCAACAGTAGTTTGTTTGACTTCCGCTTCCCTTCTTCTCCTAGCTTCCTTCAACTTAGCCAAAAGTCTTTTTTCCTCCTCTTGTTCCTTCCAGATCTCACCTAAAAGAACCGAACCCCCCCTGAAAGCCTTTCCTGGGCCCCCTTTTCACCAGCTCGTTTTCCTTCCAAGCTGGTACCACCTTCTCCTACCCGCTCCACTTTTCCTGGTTCAACAAGTCTCCATCCATTATCTCTTGCTCAGAGATGTCTCTCTCATCAACCACCACCATAGGCAAGCTGCTGATGTCTGCCACATGTCCATGCATGGAGCTTCATGGGAGATGTCCCCCACTTCCAATGAAATGCTCTCCAACTCCTTAATAAAAGCAAATAAAAAAACTAATAAAATTTTGTTTGCAAAAATGGGGTCTATACTAGTTTATGTTTTTGAGAATAAAAAATAAGAAAATATGTTTCAATTAAAAAATAGGTTTTTTGGTTTCAAAAATACACATAATCTCTTTCTTTGATTAGAATATTATAATTATCATTTTTATTACCTTTGAAATCCTAAATAATTTAACTTAATTACTTTGATTCATTGTGAAAGAAAAAGTTAGGAAGGTATAATTTTCTTTCTCTTTCACTAACTTTAAGTCAACTATGACCATAATGAATGACATTTTTGTTCAAACTAGTTTACACTAAACCTTATAGATGAAGCTTTTTTTTCAATAATATAAAGTAATTAAGCATTTCTAAAGATTAAAAAAAAAAAAAAAGTTTTAAGAAAGTGAGAATAGATTTTGTATACTTCCCAATGAAATACTTGACATGTCTTAATAAGAACTATCAAAAACTTGAAAAATACCATGATTTTAAATAAAATATTCATACGTAAAAAATACAAATTTGCTAAATTCATGTACAAAAAATACATATTTGCTACCTCTAAAATTATATCACTTTTCCTCTCCTTACTTTTAAATTCTTTTTACTTTTAAATAGTGATTTCACATATAATTTTTTTTTTCAAAAAGTGCCTTTTATTCATGGTTAATTTGATCTATAAGATTAAGTCATTTGTTTTTTTGTTTTTTTTTTTACATCAATTCTTTAAAATATTCCTTTGACCCTTGGATAAATTTACAATGTCTTTCCTTATGTTTTCCCACTTGACTTACATTTTGATGACTAAATAAATCCTTTAACTTAGTAAGTTTCCTCCCTTGAATTCAAGGACTTCAAAAAAACTAACTCTATTCACAGATCACTACTCTTTATTTGTTAACCAAAACTATGTATACATACAAAAAGAAAATAAAAAAAATAAAAAACACGAGATTTTGAAGGTGATTAGGCAAACAATGTTTTCTCTATATCCACAAAAGTACTAACACTCAACAATTCACTAATCAAAAGAAAAGAAAAAAAAAAGATTACAATAATGAAGATCTCCAAAAAACCTCTCAATTGTGGTTGTGCCTTCTAAAAAAACCTTAAAAAACATAATAATGTTAAATATATAATAGGAGTAAACTCGTCATTCATCATATAAAATAAAAAAATAGAATGTGTTATCCCTTCAATTGACTAATCGATTTGATCCCCATGAGCTCAATAGGGAGTTCGACCACCAACATCCTAAACAAAACGCAACAAAACCGATTCAGACTTCACAATCCAATATTATTTTATTATTAATCATCTTACCTTTTCATAATGTAACTTCAATTTCTTTTAAATGAAATTTAGTTCCAACTTCAATTCTAGCCCAAGTTCGAGTCTAACTAACATCCCCATGTGATTTTTTTTCAAGTTTCTATGTAATGTTTGTTATTATATATACATTTGCATTTAATTTTTCATCTAACCTATTCCTGTAAAGCCATTATTTGTTGCCATGTTTGATTGAGTTCTCTAAGTGCAGCACATCAATTTCTCTTCCCATGTTCTCATTTAATTTTATGCACATCCATTTCTTTCCCCATAGTTTGAACTTCAATTAATGCTTTAATTTATTACTAATACTTCAATTAATTATATCATCGTTATCTCAGCTAAATCTTCAATCAACTAACATCGATATCTAATAATAGATTTAGTTCATTTAAAATTTAGGTTGCGTTAGGTTAGGCCATAGAAAATTTGAAAGAAAAAAAATGGAGATAAATTAAAAAAAAGTAAAAATAAGAAAAATTAATAAAACTTCATACGATGTTTGGCTATCGATAAAAAAGTTCTAAAAAAAAAGACTCCTTTAACATTTTTATCATTTCTTTTATAATATTCCTCTGAAATCATTAAACTTAATTTTTATTTTTTATTTTTTTGGAAATAGCATAATGGAAACAAAGGTAAGTTGTTTCTTTGTTTTTACTCTACTTTTGAGGGAAAAACACAGTAAAGTGTAATTTTTTTCTATACTATTACTTGCTTTAGGAATAGAGCCTTTGATTTGGTTATGAGGTAATGGGAAGGTTGGTGGAGGGTTGGTTCTATATATCTAGGTTGATGAGATGGGAAGAAGACTCACTTTAGTAGATTGGTGCACCATTTGAATCCTCTTTTTCTTGTTCATGATGATTACTCATACTAATTTTACTAAAGGGCTAAAGCGATTGATTTTAGCATTTTTGAAATCATATAATTTAATTTTGAGGAAAATAGCATAAGAGAAACAAATGTCAGTTATTTTTTGAGGAATCAAAAGATATACTAGGGAAAAGTGTGATTTTTTTATACTACTACTTTAGCAATAGATCGAACCTTTGATTTGGTTATGAGGTAATGGAAAGGTTGTTTGCTTTTATATATATATATATATATATATGTATGTATGTATGTATGTATATATATATATGTATGCATGTATGTATGTATATTCTAATTCATGGTCATACTAATTTTATTGAAGTGCTAGAGCTATTGATGCACATGTATGTGGTGATGAGATTGGCCAAATGTTAGTTTGAAAAATGAACTTGGTAGAGGTAACTTAAAAAAAAAAAAACCCTAGTTTCATTAGAAATATTTGATTAAAAAAAATAAAATAATCATCAGATTAGAAAAAAATAATTCTTATTTTTGAAAATTCTTAAATATGATCTATTTAAACAAAAATATGAATATTTTTAAATTTTTTAGGCTATGTTTGATTTTTTCAAAAGAACTAAACAAAGAGAGAGAGAAAATGTTAAAAATATGAAGAAAGTTTTAAAAAATGTATTTTATGGGAGAATCAAACTCACTCATAAATCAAGAGCAATCAATTATTAACCCTTAAGTTTAGGAACAATATATGTATTCTTTATATAATATATGTATCTCTTGTATAGTCATGTTTATGTATATATTTAAAAGACTTGAGTGTATTACAATTACATATACTTTTTGTCATTCAAATTCTTTACCTCTTTATGGTTTCAAAGTCAAATCCAACCAATTATACACATTGAATCATAACTATCTCATTACCAAAAATATAGTTAATCAACTTTTTATGATATCCTACATCGAATAGGGGAGAAAGTTCCTAACACTATATAAGTATGAATTCCTTTTAATCTTGTAAATATTTTTTTAAAGCTATGAGGACATGAGTAGGCCATTATAAATGGTTTTAAATTAAGTCAATCTCCAACTGCGATATGGACTAGTACACTTCCACTTCTTGGATAAAAAGAACTTGCATAAGTGTTAAAGCCTCTTTTGACAAATGGTATGAGACTTAGTCGCTTGTCATTCAAGAATTTGCATTGTCTCTCAAAATAGTCTTGATCATTTGATCGTTTCATCAAATATTCATGATTGTTCCCTTTGTATAAATTTTAAGTTTTCACATTCTTTCTAAAGTTTAAGAAAATTGTTGAAATTTTTTCTAAATCTTCTACTAATATTTACTGAAGATTCGACATCTCATCTCAATTTACTGAAGATTCAACACAACAGAGATACAGAAATATGGCCAGAGCAATTTCCAGTGGATTCCTTTCCCAGACTAAGAGTTCTGCATGTATATGACTAGAGATATTTTGGTTGTGATTCCTTCCTTTATGCTTCAAAGATTACATAATCTGGAAGTACTTAACGTAGGAAGATGTAGTTCAATCGAAGAGGTATTCCAACTTGAAGGACTTGACGAGGAAAATCAAGCCAAGAGGCTTGGACGGTTAAGAGAAATAAAGTTGGATGATCTTCTTGGGCTAAAACATTTGTGGAAGGAAAACTCCAAACCAGGCCTTGACTTGCAGAGTCTAGAGAGTCTTGTAGTGCGGAATTGTGTCAGTTTGATAAATTTGGTACCATCCTCGGTATCTTTCCAGAATCTAGCTACTCTAGATGTGCAGTCTTGTGATAGTTTGAGAAGTTTGATATCACCCTCGGTAGCTAAAAGTCTGGTAAAACTCAAAACACTCAAAATAGGTGGATCAGATATGATGGAAGAAGTAGTTGCTAATGAAGGAAGGGAAGCAACAGATGAGATTACTTTATACAAATTACAACGCATGGAGCTTCTGTATTTGCCAAACCTTACAAGCTTCAGTTCAGGTGGTTATACATTCTCATTCCCATCCTTGGAGCAGATGCTGGTGAAAGAATGCCCCCAAGATGAAAATGTTCTCTCCAAGCCTCGTAACTATACCAAGGCTAGAAAGAATAAAAGTAGGAGATGATGAGTGGCCTTAGCAGGATAATCTGAATACCACCATCCATAATTCATTTATAAATGCACATGGTATGTACTGATGTGAGACTTTTTTAGATTTCTCAAGCGCAATTCATACTTAGACATTTATTATTATACCAATTAGCAACCATTAAATTGAAATTTTTTCAACTATTTTCTGAAATATCTATCCTATCATCAAAGGAAATGATATTGCAGAATGTTCTGTTTCTGTATTTTGAAATTAAATAAAGTAGATCTAAAATCCTCTATTCTGAAACTGCAAATGGTATGAATAAATATATATACCATTTGCAATCACTAGTAATTGTAATCTCTTTATTTAACCTTATTAAATGCTCATAATAATTTATTTACATTTTTTAGGTAATGTTGAGGCTGAGATTGTGGAATTGGGAGCTGGTTCAGCATTTAATGCAATATGGATCACTCTATCTTAATCTATTTAGTTATATTTTAGGTTTATATAGATTTGTTGGATTGTATGATATTTTCCACATTGTTCATAATTATTGAAATTTCTTCATAATTATGGATGGTTACTATTTGAGTCACATAATGAATCTCCACTTGTATCATAGTATAAATCTCTATTTATGGATTTATTATTGCTTATAGTTGGTTGGGCTTGAAGCAATTGGGCTTGAGGTATAAAAACATAAATTTAAGGTTCTACAAGACTCATCATATGAGGACCATCAAATTTGAGATTGAGAGTTATAAGTACTAGCAACAAAAGTGTTATAGGTTTAAAAATACTTTTGTCAAAATCAATTCCAAATAAACCCTAAATAAGTATAAACCCCAAGAATGATAGAAATTCGAATTCATACCTTGCACAAAGTTCAAGTTTTGTTTGATGTGTTTCTGCTTAAACTTTGCAAGCTAGAATCATCCACTATGAAATAGACAATTTGTGAAATCTATATTCAAACTTATGATTCAATACTGCTTATGATATCATCAAATTCGATACCGATACTTACATATTAAAATTAAATTATTTGGAGTTTTAGCAATTCAATTATATTTAAACTTTTTTCTCGTGAGTTGAGGAGATGAGATAAAAGAATAATAGTATGTATATTTTATAATATTAATGGAATAGTAACAATTTGCAAAGAAAGCTTGTCAAATGAAAACTATTAATATTTGTCAAGAACATATGAATTTTATACATTAGATGACAAATTATAAAATAATTTTACATGGTTAATGAATCATATTTTGAACTGAAAATGTTTATATATAAAAAAAAAACCAATTTAACACTCCCCTCAAATTTATGAGGTTTCTTCCAAAGTGATATTGTGGTATATCTTATGGTATCTTAACTCTAAAGCTACTTGGCAATAGACAAGGATGGAACATGAATATGGTGAAATATAGATTTGATCTAGGTACTACTCTAAGACTATTGCTTGTCATGAAACTTCTCATTCTCTTACTCCCTAGAAATAGGAAAGTGGTGAGAAAGTGGAGATATGGGTCCTTTAAGGCTTGACCATATGTAGAAGAGAAAGGAAAAAGAAAAGACACATTGCTTTTATTCGACTCCCACACTTTGACACCTTTTGTGGGAAAGATGCAATAATGTTAGAAAGATTGGAGCAGAGGGAAAGGCCTCTAGGGGATGAGCATGCTCTAAGAGAGTACTTTCATCAAATCTTGGACTACATGAAACAACAAAGAGTGTATTTTGATAAGTAGTTAAACAATTAAAGCAACAAAACAAAGCTTTCATGAACGTTAATGAGGAGTTGAATGTTCGATTAAGTATGAGGCATTCTTAATCCTTGATTACCTTGTCAATGCCACCCACTATGGAGGGTCCTTCTAGGTAGACTCACCTCTTTAGAAGATGACAAGTATTTCAAGAATGGGAGTTATAGTCTTTTAAAGACAAGGCAACATTAGAAATATAATTGGATAAGTTGAAGGATCATGTTGACTCCATGTGGGGAAAAATGCCCTTTAACTTATAAGTAGAATAATGCATTGATTGACCCAAAGTCTATTCACTTTGCATATTATGGAAGTAGAAGTGCCTTTGGAATTTGTTTTCTCAAAGTTCTTGATTTATGATAGGACCGATGGCCTTGTTGAACATCTTTTGCAATTTTGATAATTAATGGGTTTAGTCTATAAGAACTTCTAGAAAGTGTCCCAAATTCCTAATTAATATAAATTCCTTTTTGTAAAGAATATTGTATATAATATTTCCAAATTAAAGTTGATATATTATTATACTATTAGATTTCTTTATAGACTAAGAAAAGTTATAAGGAATATTTTTATAAATATTATAGGTCATGAGGAAAAAATGTTATAAAATGGGGATGGACTTATAAACACTATAGGTCGATAAAAATGTGAGGAAGAATGAGAGACATCCGATGAAGTGAGGAGCTCATGGTTTCAAGTGTAGATACAAAGAGTTGGGCAACATGGAAGGTTTCAAGAACCTAAGAGTGATATCTTATTTTCTATCTTTTATAATATTCTCTATGTAATAATGGAATGATTCTTTCTCATTTGTGGATGTAGACATGGTTGGCCGGACCATGTTAAAACCTCGGGTACCTTTGTGTGAATTGTTTTATCTTTGTTTTTTTAAACTAATATATTTGCATCAAAGCTTCTGTTAGCACAACAAATTAGTATCAAAGCTCAAGATGAAGATTTCTAGAAGTACCAAAGAAAATAAAGCACACAAGATGATAGCAAAAAGAATTTTAGTTGAAAGTGGATTCAATTGTTCTCTTGTCAAAATGTAATATAAAAAGTGTACAGTGGAAAGATGAAAAATTGACTCAATGGAATTTAATCCAAGGCGAAGATTGTTAGAAAGTGTCTTAGATTCCTAATTAGTGTAGATTCCTTTTTCTTTTTCTTTTTGTAAAGAATATTATATAAAATACTTCCTAAAGTGATATATTATTGTAATATTAAATTTCCTTATAAAATATTAAGAATATCTCTACAAATGTTTTAATTCATAAGGGGAAAAGGTTATTAAATGAAGATGGACTTATAAAGACTACAGTATAGAGATATTTTGGTTGTCATTCCTCTATGCTTCAAAGATTACATAAGCTGGAAAAACTCACTGTGAGAAGCTGTGGTTCTGTGAAAGAGGTAGTCCAACTTGAGGGACTCGTTGATGAGGAAAATCATTTCAGAGCACTTGCAAGGTTAAGGGAATTAGAGTTGAATGATCTGCCTGAGCTGAAATATTTGTGGAAGGAAAATTCTAATGTAGGCCCTCATTTTCAAAATCTTGAGATTCTTAAAATATGGGATTGTGACAACTTGATGAATTTGGTGCCATCCTCAGCGTCTTTCCATAATCTAGCATGTAACGCCCAGGCATTTCTTTTAAGGGTAATTTAGGAAATTGTTATTAATAATTTAATTAGTTAATTAATTAATTTAATAAAGTGGAAGAAGGGTAAAAGTGTAATTTTACGAATAAATACCCTAGGTATAAATTAGAAATTTTATTCTTTCCCTTCTTTTCTGAATAGAGTTCCTGTTCGCAGAATTCCAGAGAACGTAAAGTTGGAGTCAGATTTCAGGGTTGAAGAACAGATCTTTATAGGTAAGATTCTAACACCTAGTTTAATATTTTAGATTCATTGATTAATTTCAAACACATTAGATATATTTTTTGGAAAACCCCAAATCTAGATTAGGGTTAGATTATTTTTTTAATTCGTTTTAATATCAAATAGTGAAAATTTAATATTTTGATTTTAGTATTGGAATTTGGGAGATCTTAAGTTTTATTAAAAAAAAAATAAAATAAAATTTCCTTGGAATATTTCGATTTTAGGTTAGGGTTATTAAAAAAAAAAAAAAAAAAAGAAGAACGCGTGAGCACTGAAGGAAGGAAGGAAAAAAAAAATAATAATAAGAATGGGGGCGTACGCGTACTGGGCTACTGGAAGCATGGCAAAAAAAAAAAAAAAAAAAAAAAAAAAACTCCAGGTGGGGCGTGGCAGTGCTATGGAGGCTTTTGTATATATATATATATATATATATATATAGATATAGATATAATGAACCATTAGGCAACAAAAAAAAAAAAAAAAACAAACAAAAACTTGCTTTTTGGTGTGTACCCGAGATGAGGAATGGTTGGGTGGCTTTTGAATTGATTAATTAAAATAATAATATTTAGTTTTAGATTTATAATTAAGATAATATTAATAATAGATTTAGCAATATATATATATATAGAGTTTTATAATGAAATAAAATTGTAATTTAATTAAATTAGTAGTGTGTTATTAGAAACAAATTGGGAATTTATTAGTTTTATTTAAATAAGGAATAGATTAGTTAAATTATAAATAAATAGTATTAATTGTTTCTCTTATATTATATTAGGTGAAGAGTAGATTATATCTTTTTCAGAATTATTCTTCTCCCAAGCTTTCAAGGACTTCTTTTGAGGTAAGGGAAGTTAATGCAATATTTATAAAATTAAATTATTTTATATGTTATTTTGAATTGTGGAAAAGAAAATGATATTTTGTTACCATGCATGGATCAAATTGTTTTGCACTGAATATTATGTTGGAATATTTTGTTTTATTTATGACACAAAATATGGAGATATTATGTTGTGTAAATTTGAATACTTGAACAAAAACATCACTCTGGTTTGTTTGGCCCTTGTCAACGGGATATAATAGTTGACTATTCGGCCCTGTCAACGGGATATAATAGTTGACCTTTACATTTCATGGTGGGAATGTAATTGATTTGGACCCCAGCCTCTAGGGGTTTCGGTTAGAGGTTACTAGTACTAGTAGTGTTTGGTTCCGTCCACCAGGAACAATTTGAGGCTAGCCACCCATTTGAAAAGTCCCACCTAACTGGGCATTTGACATTTGATAACCAGAGTAATGAAAAATTGAATGGATTTGATTGAATCTGATGTGAAAGTATTTGAATTTGATATGAAATTGGTTGGTTGAATTTTGAATATTTTGGTATTTTTGAAACTCTGATATTTGATGAAAAAAAAAAAAAAAAATTTGATATCCCTATTTGAAATGAAAATATTTGATCCATGAATTGCATTAATATTCCTTATTGGGCTGTGAGCTCATTCCCAATTGTTGAAAATTTTTCAGGTACTCTTAGTTCGGGTGAGGAGTGATGGCTAGGCTGAGGAATGGTCATCTTTAGGATTTGACTTAGGATTTTATGTTGGATTTTGTTTAACTATTAGTTATGTTATTTTGGATCATTTGGTATTTGAAAGTTATTTGGAAATTGAATTTTGAGGATTTTAGATTTTGTTCCGCTACTCTGAACAGGTATTTGGTAATTGGTAACATCCAGTTACAATATGATTGTTTGGGTCAGATTATACTTTAAGCCTTCGGGTTTGAGGTGTGAAATGACCGTCACGCCCTTGGAGTGGGTCTTGGGGCGTGACAGAGTGGTATCAGAGCCAGGTTGTGATCTTGATGGGAACTTGTTTAGTGTACCTTTGGGAATAGATGAGTAACGTATTAGTTTAAGTTTCAACTTCATCTAGTCTGATTCCTTTTATTCCTTACAATTCTGATTTGTTTATTTGACTTCTTAGTGACTAATTTAGTTACACCTATTGCTTTATAGGACACCATGCCACCAAGGAGACCTACATCTTCCCAAAACAGTCAGGCTAATGATGATGTACCTCCAGTTGAGGGTTTGCCTCCCGTGAGTGCAGAAGGGATCTATAGGTATCTTGGGACACTAGCTGGTTTAGTTGAACGCCAAGCTCGAGCTGTTGGGACTAATGTTCAAGGACAGTCTTCATCTTCTAGGGGTAGCTCTTTTGATGACTTCAAGAAATTGGGTCCTCCTTACTTTTCTGGTGCTACAGATCCCACAGAGGCAGAGGCTTGGATCCTTAAGATGGAGAAATTCTTTGGTGTCATAGATTGCTCTGAGGAGCAAAAAGCCTCTTATGCAGCTTTTATGTTGGATAAAGAGGCAGATCATTGGTGGCGTATGACTAGGAGACTTTTGGAGGATCAAGGACCCATAACATGGAGACAATTTAGGGAGGCTTTCTACAAGAAGTATTTCCCTGACAGTGTTAGGCGGCAGAAGGTGGGAGAGTTTATTCGTTTGGAACAGGGGGATATGACTGTGGCTCAGTATGAGGCCAAATTTACAGAGTTATCACGTTTTTCCCCACAGTTGATTGCTACAGAGGAGGAAAAGGCATTAAAGTTTCAGGATGGATTGAAGCCTTATTTGAAGAACAAGATATCTATTCTGAAGCTTGGTGTCTATTCAGAGGTTGTTGATAGAGCCCTTATAGCAGAGAAAGATAATGAAGAGCTTCATCAGTATAGGGAACAGCAAAGGAAGCGAAATAGGAGTGATGGTGCTCATGGTAATCAAGCACAGCGAAGGTCTACATCAGGAAGAAATCAGAATAAAGGGAAGGCAGCGCAGAATTTAGATGGGGCTTGTCCTACTTGTGGTAAGAAGCATGGGGGTAGGCCATGCTATAGAGAAACTGGAGCTTGCTTTGGTTGTGGGAAGCAAGGACATTTGATCAGAGATTGTCCAGAGAATAGGAAGTTTATCATTGGGAAGCCTAAAGAGGAAAATAAGGAGGATAAACAGAAACCCAAAGCCCAAGGACGGGTGTTTGCTATGACTCATCGAGATGCTCAGGCCACTTCTGATGTGGTGACAGGTACTCTCCGAATCCACACCTTATTTGCTAGAGTCTTGATTGATCCTGGATCAACACACTCTTTTGTTTCAGTATCTTTTGCTGGTTTGTTGGGTTTGCCTGTTGGTAGCATGGACTTTGATTTGATTGTTGCTACTCCTGTGGGAGATTCTGTTGTGGCTAGTAGAATGCTTAGAAATTGTATTGTGATGATTGGTTATAGGGAAATGCCAGTTGATTTAGTACTCCTTGACCTTCAGGATTTTGATGTGATTTTGGGGATGGATTGGTTAGCTTCCTACCATGCCTCTGTTGACTGTTTTGAGAAAAGAGTGACATTTAGTATTCCTGGTCAGCCTAAGTTTAGCTTTGAAGGGAAGCATGTGGACAGACCACTGCGTATGATCTCAGCCTTGCGTGCTAGTAGCTTGCTCAAGAAGGGTTGCCAAGGATTTTTGGCTAGTGTGGTGAGTAATGAAAGTGATTTGAAGTTGGAAGACATACCCATAGTAAAGGAGTATCCTGATGTCTTTCCAGAGGATTTGCCTGGCTTGCCACCAGAGAGAGAGGTGGAGTTCACCATCGATCTGGTACCAGGAACAGGTCCTATGTCTAAGGCCCCATACAGGATGGCACCTGTGGAGCTTAAGGAGTTGAAAGTTCAGCTTCAGGAGTTATTAGACAAGGGTTTTATCAGGCCTAGTGTTTCACCTTGGGGAGCTCCTGTTCTATTTGTGAAAAAGAAGGATGGCTCAATGAGACTTTGCATTGACTATAGGGAGTTGAATAAGGTGACAGTGAGGAATAAGTATCCCCTTCCTCGGATTGATGATTTGTTTGATCAGCTACAAGGTGCTTGTGTGTTCTCTAAGATAGATCTTCGATCGGGTTATCACCAGTTGAGGGTTAGAGGGGAAGATGTACCCAAGACTGCTTTTCGAACTAGGTATGGGCACTATGAGTTTCTTGTTATGCCTTTTGGTTTGACTAATGCACCTGCTGCTTTTATGGACTTGATGAATAGGGTATTCAAACCCTATTTAGATCAGTTTGTGGTGGTTTTTATAGATGACATCTTGGTTTACTCAAGAAGTAGAGAGGAGCATGAGGGCCATTTGAGTATTGTATTACAGACCCTCAGAGATAAGCAGTTGTATGCTAAACTGAAGAAGTGTGAGTTTTGGTTAGACCGAATTTCTTTCCTTGGGCATGTGGTAAGCAATGATGGCATCTCAATTGACCCTGGCAAGGTAGATGCTGTAGCTAATTGGAGAAGACCTAGTACTGTGACTGAGATTCGAAGTTTCTTGGGACTTGCTGGTTACTATAGGCGGTTTATAGAAGGGTTCTCTAAGATTGCCCTACCTTTAACTAAGTTGACACAGAAGGGAGTTAAGTTTGAGTGGTCTGATGATTGTGAATGTAGCTTCCAAGAGTTGAAGAATAGATTAGTGTCAGCTCCTATTTTGACTATTCCTTCAGGTTCAGGAGGATTTGTGGTGTATAGTGATGCCTCTCATCAGGGTTTGGGTTGTGTTCTTATGCAGCATGGGAGAGTTGTAGCTTATGCTTCTAGACAGTTGAAGCCTTATGAAAGGAACTACCCTACTCATGATTTGGAGTTAGCTGCTGTGGTTTTTGCACTTAAGATCTGGAGACATTTTCTGTTTGGTGAAACTTGTGAGATATTCACAGATCATAAGAGTTTGAAGTATTTATTTTCCCAAAAGGAATTGAACATGAGATAGAGGAGGTGGATTGAACTACTTAAGGACTATGATTGTATTATTCAGTATCATCCTGGGAAGGCGAATGTTGTAGCTGATGCCTTGAGTAGGAAGTCAATTGGTTCTCTAGCAGCTATCAGAGGTTGTCAAAGGTAGTTACTTGAAGAGTTGAGGAGTTTACAAGTCCACTTTCGAGTTATGGGCTTAGGAGCACTTGTAGCAAATTTCAGAGTACAACCAGACTTAGTTGGGAGAATTAAGACCCTACAAAAGAATGATTCTCGATTAGTGCAGGTTATGGAGGAAGTTAAGAGGGGCAGTAAGCCTGATTTTGTTTTGTCAGATGATGAGATCTTGAGATTTGGGACTAGACTTTGTGTCCCAAATGATGAAGACTTAAGGAGGGAGCTTTTAGAGGAAGCTCATTGTTCCAAGTTTGCTATCCACCCAGGAGGGACAAAGATGTACAAGGATTTGAGGCAAAACTATTGGTGGTCAGGTATGAAGCGTGATATTGCACAATTTGTGGCTCAGTGTTTAGTGTGTCAACAGGTGAAGGCTGAACATCAGCGACCAGCAGGGTCTTTACAGCCACTTGCTATTCCTGAGTGGAAGTGGGAGCATATTACCATGGATTTTGTGATTGGATTGCCAAGAACCTTAGGGGGTAATAATGCTATTTGGGTGATTGTTGATCGGTTGACAAAGTCTGCTCACTTTTTGCCTATGAAAGTGAACTTTTCTTTAGATCGTTTATCTTCTCTTTATGTGAAGGAGATTGTGAGAATGCATGGAGTACCAGTTTCTATAGTGTCTGACAGAGATCCTCGTTTCACTTCTAGATTCTGGCATAGTCTACAAAAAGCTTTGGGCACTAAGTTGAGTTTTAGTACTGCTTTCCATCCTCAAACTGATGGCCAATCAGAAAGGGTAATTCAGGTTTTGGAAGACTTGTTGAGAGCTTGTATTTTGGACCTGCAAGGTAATTGGGATGATCATTTACCTTTAGTAGAGTTTGCCTATAACAATAGTTTTCAAGCTAGCATTGGGATGGCACCTTTTGAGGCATTGTATGGTAGGAAATGTCGATCTCCTATCTGTTGGAATGATGTTGGAGAAAGGAAACTTTTGGGCCCTGAACTTGTGCAGTTGACTGTTGAAAAAGTTGCTTTGATTAAAGAAAGATTAAAAGCAGCTCAAAGTAGACATAAGAGTTATGCTGATCATCGTAGGCGAGATTTGGAGTTTGAGGTGGGTGATCATGTGTTCTTGAAAGTTTCACCTATGAAGTCTGTGATGAGATTTGGGAGAAAAGGAAAACTTAGTCCTCGTTTTGTGGGTCCGTTTGAAATATTAGAAAGAGTAGGCACTTTGGCATATAAAGTAGCCTTGCCCCCAAGCCTGTCTAAGGTTCATAATGTGTTTCATGTTTCGACTCTAAGGAAGTATATTTATGATCGTTCTCATGTTGTGGAGTTGGAGCCTATTAAAATTTTTGAGGACTTGACCTATGAAGAGGTACCCGTTCAAATTGTGGATGTGATGGATAAGGTACTACGACATGCTGTTGTCAAGTTGGTAAAGGTCCAATGGAACAATCATAGTATCCGAGAGGCCACTTGGGAGTTAGAAGAAGAGATGAGAGAAAAGCATCCTCAGTTATTCCAAGACTCAGGTATGTCAAGTTTAGAGGACTAAACTTTTGTTAAGGAGGGGAGGATGTAACGCCCAGGCATTTCTTTTAAGGGTAATTTAGGAAATTGTTATTAATAATTTAATTAGTTAATTAATTAATTTAATAAAGTGGAAGAAGGGTAAAAGTGTAATTTTACGAATAAATACCCTAGGTATAAATTAGAAATTTTATTCTTTCCCTTCTTTTCTGAATAGAGTTCCTGTTCGCAGAATTCCAGAGAACGTAAAGTTGGAGTCAGATTTCAGGGTTGAAGAACAGATCTTTATAGGTAAGATTCTAACACCTAGTTTAATATTTTAGATTCATTGATTAATTTCAAACACATTAGATATATTTTTTGGAAAACCCCAAATCTAGATTAGGGTTAGATTATTTTTTTAATTCGTTTTAATATCAAATAGTGAAAATTTAATATTTTGATTTTAGTATTGGAATTTGGGAGATCTTAAGTTTTATTAAAAAAAAAATAAAATAAAATTTCCTTGGAATATTTCGATTTTAGGTTAGGGTTATTAAAAAAAAAAAAAAAAAAAGAAGAACGCGTGAGCACTGAAGGAAGGAAGGAAAAAAATAATAATAATAAGAATGGGGGCGTACGCGTACTGGGCTACTGGAAGCATGGCAAAAAAAAAAAAAAAAAAAAAAAAAACTCCAGGTGGGGCGTGGCAGTGCTATGGAGGCTTTTGTATATATATATATATATATATATATATATAGATATAGATATAATGAACCATTAGGCAACAAAAAAAAAAAAAAAACAAACAAAAACTTGCTTTTTGGTGTGTACCCGAGATGAGGAATGGTTGGGTGGCTTTTGAATTGATTAATTAAAATAATAATATTTAGTTTTAGATTTATAATTAAGATAATATTAATAATAGATTTAGCAATATATATATATATAGAGTTTTATAATGAAATAAAATTGTAATTTAATTAAATTAGTAGTGTGTTATTAGAAACAAATTGGGAATTTATTAGTTTTATTTAAATAAGGAATAGATTAGTTAAATTATAAATAAATAGTATTAATTGTTTCTCTTATATTATATTAGGTGAAGAGTAGATTATATCTTTTTCAGAATTATTCTTCTCCCAAGCTTTCAAGGACTTCTTTTGAGGTAAGGGAAGTTAATGCAATATTTATAAAATTAAATTATTTTATATGTTATTTTGAATTGTGGAAAAGAAAATGATATTTTGTTACCATGCATGGATCAAATTGTTTTGCACTGAATATTATGTTGGAATATTTTGTTTTATTTATGACACAAAATATGGAGATATTATGTTGTGTAAATTTGAATACTTGAACAAAAACATCACTCTGGTTTGTTTGGCCCTTGTCAACGGGATATAATAGTTGACTATTCGGCCCTGTCAACGGGATATAATAGTTGACCTTTACATTTCATGGTGGGAATGTAATTGATTTGGACCCCAGCCTCTAGGGGTTTCGGTTAGAGGTTACTAGTACTAGTAGTGTTTGGTTCCGTCCACCAGGAACAATTTGAGGCTAGCCACCCATTTGAAAAGTCCCACCTAACTGGGCATTTGACATTTGATAACCAGAGTAATGAAAAATTGAATGGATTTGATTGAATCTGATGTGAAAGTATTTGAATTTGATATGAAATTGGTTGGTTGAATTTTGAATATTTTGGTATTTTTGAAACTCTGATATTTGATGAAAAAAAAAAAAAAAAAATTTGATATCCCTATTTGAAATGAAAATATTTGATCCATGAATTGCATTAATATTCCTTATTGGGCTGTGAGCTCATTCCCAATTGTTGAAAATTTTTCAGGTACTCTTAGTTCGGGTGAGGAGTGATGGCTAGGCTGAGGAATGGTCATCTTTAGGATTTGACTTAGGATTTTATGTTGGATTTTGTTTAACTATTAGTTATGTTATTTTGGATCATTTGGTATTTGAAAGTTATTTGGAAATTGAATTTTGAGGATTTTAGATTTTGTTCCGCTACTCTGAATAGGTATTTGGTAATTGGTAACATCCAGTTACAATATGATTGTTTGGGTCAGATTATACTTTAAGCCTTCGGGTTTGAGGTGTGAAATGACCGTCACGCCCTTGGAGTGGGTCTTGGGGCGTGACATAGCAAGTCTAGACATATCCTACTGTTGCAGTCTGATAAATTTGCTACCACCCTTGATAGCTAAAAAGTCTGGTGCAACTCAAAATATTCAAAATAGGTAGATCAGATATGATGAAGGAAGTAGTTGCCAATGAAGGAGAGGACGCAGGAGATGAAATTACTTTCTGAAAATTGGAAGAGATGGAGCTTTGTCGTTTGCCAAACCTCACAAGCTTCTGTTCAGGGGTTTATACATTATCATTCCCAGTCTTGGAACGTGTGGTGGTGGAAGAATGCCCTAAGATGAAAATTTTCTCTCAGGGCCTCTTGGTTACACCAAGGCTAGACAGAGTAGAAGTTGGAAATAATAAAGGGCCGGCATTGGAAGGATGACCTTAACACCACTATCCACCTGTTGTTTAACACATGGTACGTGCCGATTCATCAATCTTCATTGTGTCCCTAAACTTTTATGGTGATCTTGCTCGTAGTGCAGTAGAAATTTTTTATGTTCCATTTATAAATGGATGCTTTTTCTAGCATAAAATTTGTTTAGTAGCTTAGAATAATTGCAATTCAAGTGTAGCTGAACAACTCCTGTCTTGAATCACCAAAATAACATGGGCCTCTCTGGCCAATGTTACAAAGATCAGTCTAGTCAGAGGCATATTCCAAGCACATTTCTTTCACTAAAGGAATTGAAAGCAAGTCAGAACCATGGTTCATTTTTAAGTGTTCAATTGTCAAAAACGTGCTCTCAGTCAACATCAAATAACCCACAACTGCAAATTATTGGGACTTCCCTTGATTTATAATTTTTTCCTAATGAATGTAGCTACTAATTATGCATCACTTCACTGATTCTCACATTTTCTACTCTCATGCTCAATGTGGCCTGAATTTCCAGGATTTGGACACTGCATCGACTTTCTCTAATTCATTTGTATTTCAATAATGGTAGGGCCTTTCATCTTCACTGTCCATTTCTTAGGTGAAGAGGGTGAGTATTAAGCTTTTCTTCACTTTCTGTGAATGTTAAACAGTGTTGCTGTCAGAGAGACACTGCCAATCTTGTTTGATTCATTAAGATCAAAGTCAACTGCAATTCGTACTTAACATGTAGCCATCAAAATGAAAGCTTGTGACTCTTTTCTGAAATATTTATCCTATGATCAAGGAAATGCTATTGCAGAATGTTTCATTCCTATATTTTGAAATAAATATGAAAGCTCTATTCAGAAACATAAGAGGTTCTTCGAATTGTATATGACGTGAAAAACCCAGTGAGAATGGTCTCTTAGGGGTGTTGAGCACCTTCCATGCACATTTTTAAAGACGTTTTCTTGTCAAGAGATGCTAAAGCTATTTACAGTTGGTACTTCTAAGTTGGAAGGAAGGATTGGGGCAAAGGGCAACTTGAAAGAACTTCACTTCAATCCCAGTACCGAAGGACTTGACTTCAGGAGTGGATTTCGAAAGGTTGTTTACTTCCTGCAAATCACCTTGTGTAAGAACTAGTGGAAATAAAGGAATTTGAAACAAAATAAGACAGTATTAATAGACTGTTGAATGAAAATGCTTGAATGGGAATTATCTTAGCGACTGGTTATAGCCTTATGAGTAAAAGCCTCCGGGAGGGGAGAAACAATCTTTCATGAGAGAGAGACTAGCAAGTGATGGATTAGGAAAGAAATAGGTAGGCCGTCTAAGTGGTTATTTTGGGACCTTGGTAGCTATCTATCATTTCTAAGCTATCAGAGTCCAATCAAAGTGAGCAAGAGATACAAGAATCATCACTGACACATGTAATTGGGAAAGCAAGCCCTAATTCTTTTGAATTAGGTTTTATACTCCGGTCCTGGTCCCTGTTAAAGCCTGATTGTTATCTGCAAGTGTTGTTTTGTCTGTGGGCTGGTGAACTTTGCAAAATGCTTATGTTGGGAAAAGTAGGACATCTAACTCAGACTTACCTACCCTTCCTGAAAGCAAGTTTCAGCTATTGATGTAGCCTGTTATTGGTACTGCTAGTCTTGTTGCTACCTACTAGAAGAGTGCCTTCTATACCACTTAATAGAAGCAAAATCTCATCAACATTGATTGAACAATTGACCTACACTTCAATTAAAGGAATTGAACATGACTTCATTGTATGAACAGGTTCTTGATAAAGGATTAATTTTTCTTAAGAATTTTCTCTTAAAATCTCAGGGAATATCTCTAAGAAATAAATCCTCAATCTCAAATTAGTGAGAAGATATGAACTTGGGCTTGGATGGGGCTGTATCGAGTATATTTCTTGCAAAATAGAACTTTTTAAAGAAAGACTGAGATCAAACTACTCGATTAATTGATGTGCACTTCAGCAATTCTATCAATCAAAGCTTAATTTGGTTCACTTTCATCTTTGGAAGCTCAATTTAAATCAAGACCCAACTAATTATTATTAGAACCAAAAATATTTTTGGTTCTGGATACATTTATAGTTGTATCTAGTTTTAATTTATTTTATGATTAATTTAGACTGTCTTTAAAGGAATTTTAGAAGGATTAAATAATTTGGAAAGGTCTCACTAGAAATGTTGCTCAAGGGAAGCTTGGATGAGTCCTCTTCAAATGCAGCATTAGTGTTTTCTTCAAAAATTCTAGTCTTCATGGACTGGATTGGTGAGAATTGACTTGGACTACATTACAACTCAATCTTTTCATGGAAATGCCAAAATTTCATATTTTGATTTTATCAAATCCAAACATAACTTATTTTTGGTGAGTGTTACTTCAATATTTAGGAATAAATCTAATGTTAAAAAGAAATCATTGATGTGAAGTTTTAGGAATTTCAAGCCCATGAAGCAATTAAAAGAAATTAAAGAAAAAGAGAAGATGGGAAATGGTATTAAGCCCATCTATTCATCAAGGATTATATTTGGTTGGGACTTGGAAAGAATATTTCAAAGAGAAGTCTTTTTTGAGTGTGTTGAGGTGAATGTCTAACACTGTCCCTACACATTGGGATATGAGCCTTTTGTTCGCTTGAGCCTATTGGTTATGCCTTGAGGCATTTTCCTTGAGCCTAGCCTTAGCCCCAGGGGCCTTCAAAAACTATTTCTTAATCTACGCCAATATCCTTATTTATTTATTTTTATCATAAACAAAATATATATTGATTATAGTAAAGTTCAAGAGAAGGATAAAAGGTCCTTCCCACAAAATACCAGTATCATTATGAAGATGGGAGCTCATACTAATTGTCTTAACACTGATTCTTTGAATGTAGCTTCAAACCTACGGGATTTGATTCCCTTCTCTCAATCCCTCGTTCTTCAAGGATTTATTCAAGTGATTTTGCAGTTTGTTATTATGCTCATATCAAGGCACACTTTTTAAGAATGTCATTACCTTCTTAGCTCTATTTCTATTTCTTGGATTTATTTAAGTGATTTTGTTGTTTGTTTAAAATTTAATATTTACAGAGTAGTGTATTTTCCTTCTTATTGTACCATTATATAATTTTTCTTAACTGCATTGAACTCAAGAAATGAAATTGGTATATTTTATTATTTTTGATTCCATAAAATGAGTTTGTAATGTCGATAAATATTGTTAATTTTTTGTTGTTTTCTGGCTAATAACTTAGCATAGGGACAGCCATGTGTTTTTGAGCTCTCTAGTTTTTCTAGATGATAGTTTGGCACATGCCTGCAATTGGCTAGATGAAATCTCATTTAGTTATTCAAATGGTTCTAGATTTATTTGTGAAACTACTTAATTATTCCAAATAACTTACTGTTGTCCTTTTTATAAATTCAAACATGTAAGGAAACTTCCCCCACCAAAATTTCATTCTTGAACTTTTTAGAATATTGATTGAGTATATTCTCTGGTTGCACTCCTGAACTCTTAATTTGCCATCATGGTTTTATGTGCGGAAAATTGATCGGAAAAGGACTTTAATGTGGCTGATTATGGATATTCTTGTCTACATGGGTGTGTGCATAATATACATGTCTTTGCAATCCATAAGGAAAATAAATGATAAGGATGAAACAATGGGAGATAGAAGCCTTGATAATGTGACTAATTTGCAAGAGTTTTCTGCATTAGTGCTGTTAAAGAACAAGGAATGAGCGAAGTAAAGTGCCTCTCCTTTTTTTTTTATTAATTAGAAAATAATAAACTAAAACACCCCTATAATAATCCTGACACTCAAATAATCTTTTACACTCCCCCTCAAGCTGGAGTAAAGAAATATTCAATTCTAGGCTTGGAACAGATATATAAAAACATATTTTTGTAAAATGACCTTGGTAAATATGTCTCCAAGTTGGTTTTCTCTTCTAACATAAGAAGTGATCACGTAACTTATCATCATTACTTTCCAAATGAAATGACAATCCACCTCAATATGTTTAGTGTGCTCATGAAACATAAGATTACTTGCAATACTTTTAGCGACTTGATTATCACAAAACATAATCGTAGGCTTCTTAGTTTCAACATGTAATTCCTTGATAAGGTTTTATATTCACATGAGCTTACAAGCAGCACGGGCCATAGCACGATACTCTGCCTCAGCCTTAGTGCTATATTTGGCCACAACATTTTGCTTCTTGTTTTTCCATGTTATCATATACCCTTCCACAAAAGTACAATACCAATACCCACTAGTAGATCGCTTGTTAGATTTAGAACCAACCTAATCAGCAGATGACTAATTGAAAATGTTAAGTTTAGTGCTCTTCTTATATGAAATACCCATTCAAACTATCCCTTTTAGATATCTAAGAATCCAACTAAAGGCATCCCAGTGCACTTCTTGAGGACTCTCCTTATATTGACTGATAACCCATAACAAAGGTAATATTAGGATAAGTCATAGTCTAATACTTGAGTTTCCAATGAGACATCTATTCTTCTTGTATCAACATAATCTACACAATCAACCTAGTCACATTAGGATTCATAGGTGTATTTATAGGTTTAGATCATAACATACTAGTCCTAATAAATCTTACATATATTTTCTTTTGAGACAAAACCAATAAGTGCAACTTCAATGCCCAAGAAATATCTAAGCAACCCCAGGTTTTTAGTTTAAAATGTATTATTCAACTGTGTTTTTAACTCTTCAATCACACTCAAAGTATTGCCATACATGAATATACCGTCAACATGAATAATTAGAACCAATGTACTTAATTGTATTCTTCACAAAGATTAGATGATCTTAATGGCATCTAGAAAAGCCAAGAGAGACTAGTACTTTACAAAGCTTATCTAAAGATGCCAAGGGGAGTGTTTCAACCCATATATGACTTTCTTCAACTTACACACCTTTCTTAACTCCACTTGAGCAACAAACCTAGATGGTTGTGTTCAAAGTAATTAGAATGTGGTTGTGGTTGTTTGTTGTTTCTTTTTATGTTTTAGATATGTACTTCTTGTATTCTAGGTGTGCGCCCTTTTTTTGTTTGGCACTTTTAATATAATTTCATTTGCCCATCAAAAGGGAAAAAAAAAATTGATTTCTTGTATATCATTATATAAAAATGCAATTTTGACTTTAAGTTAGGATAAATGCCAATCAAAATTAATAACCAACGAAATTAACAAGCATATTGAATCGAGTCTAGCCACCGGTGAAAAAGTTTCAAAGTGGTTGTGCTTTCAACCTTTCAATAGATAGTATTATTTACATGGTGTTTAACGTCAAAAATCCACCTGCAACCAACAAATTTTTTTCCCCTTTGTTAAAGTAGTTAAATCCCATGTGCCACAATTACATAAAGTAGTCATCTCCCCTTTTTATAGCAACTTTCCAACCATGATGAGAGAGAGGCCCCTGATAAGTCTTAAGAATGGCAATAGCTGATAAAGACAAAATAAAAGATTGAGAAAAGACAAGAAAAATGGGCAAAATCAAGGTCTGGGATGGAATGGGTTCAACTTAGCAGTATTTGTGATATGTTGGTGATTTCCTCAAGTGTTTTGGGAATTCTATTAGAGGTAAGACCCTTTGGAGGATCCCATGTCTCTCTCTGTTGTGGATTGTGTGGAGAAAGAGAAATGCTAAGGTTTTTTAGGACATTTGAAAGACGCCAGAGATGATGTGGGATCAGCTTCTTTTTTATGTGTCTTTCTGAGTGTAATCCAGCCTGGTTGACTTCCATTATGTACACCCTAGGGTTGGGTTTATAGGGTTAGGATTCTTTTTCTTGTATAGGCCTTTTGTTCCTTTTGTATAGCCCTCCCTGGTTTAGTGGAGGTTTACTTAGTCATTTCAATCAAGTGGCCTTTTGTACCTTTTGTATAACCTTCCTTGGTTAGTGGAGGTTTATTTAGTTCTTTTTATCAGACTTGTACTTCATGGGGAGGATTTCTCATCCTTCTCATGTTTCTTTTCTCTATTAATACATCTATTTTGTTTATGATAAAAAAAGAAAAAAAAAGTATATTGACTAGTAGTTCTATTACCTGTTCAAAGAGCAATGGTGAGGATATAGATCAAATTAAGTCAAAGGACTAGTTATAGGAGATAAACCTCTGTTATAATGGTGGGTTGCTCCACTAGCAGAGTAATCTCAATCGTGGCCACTTTCCTTCTTGTATAGGCTTCAAAAGTTTCTTAGACACGTGAACAGTGGGAGCTGATGACACAACCAGTTTAGTTATAGGAATAATGAAAAGAGGAGGATCTGAAGGCGAAAACAAGAGTTGTGTATCAGGAGTCAACCCTCTAAAAGAAAAAACAAGGACACTAAAAAAAATTGTTACATATGCACTAATTAAGTATCTACGTAAAGTGGGATCAAAGCATTTGTATCCTTTTTTGAGTTTGGAATACCCAAAGAAGATGCACTTTGTGGTCCACAGAGAAAGTGTATTTGAACATGTAGCCACATAATGCATAAAACAACACATGCAAATATTCATGAAGAAAAGGAAGGAAAAGAAACAAAAACCAAAAACCAAAAACCAAATAAAAAAATTAAAAAAAAAAAAAAACAAAGAAAGATATAGATATAAAACAGCAAAATGGGGATTGATTATTAAGGGCATTGGATGGGAGAGGATTAATGAGAAAACAAGCACTAAGGACAACATTGCCCTAAAATCTTTTTGGAACTTGCATATGAAAAAGCAGTAAAAGGGCAAATTTCAAAAGGTGTCTATTTCTTCTCTTTGCCACTTCATTTTGCTATGGAGTGTCATAGCAAGATGTCTGATAAATAATCCCATTATTCTCACAAAAATTGGAAACTGAAAAATATAAGACTTCCAAAGGATTATCAAAACAAAATGTTTTAATAGGCATGCCAAACTAAGTTTTTATTGCATGAAACAAGGATTGAACTACAAAACCAAGTTCTGATCTATCTTTAAAGAAAAATAACTAAATGACTCTTGAATAATTATTAACAAAACTTAGGGGATCCTTCAATCTTAAAACATTAGGAGCATGACATGGACCCTAAATGTTTGAATGAACAAGATGAAAGAGGACTAGAACTCCTCTTGTTGACTCTAGCATGCCTAACTCATAGGTATGACACTGCAACTAGGATTTTGATATAACTGGAAATCTCATAAGTTAAAGAAAGTTCACTGGAGTGTGATCCAATCAATACAATCATTGGGTGGAAGAAATAGAAGTATGTAGAGCAATTGGAGCAAGAGGTGGGCCAGTAAGGTGATAAACTTCATTAGCTTTACGCCCTCCACCAATTGCCTTCTTCGTGGAGAGATCCTGAAGTACATAATAGGAAGGGAAGAATTTTACAGAACAACTAGGAGACTTGGTTAATTTGCTTACAGATAAAAGATTCATAGGAAAGTTAAGAGACATATGATATAGGGGACAATGAGAAGTTAGGAGCAGGATAGTCAGTTCCTTCTTGTAGTACTTAGGATGAACCATTAGTCAGGATAACAGATGAATGCATGGAAAAATTAGAAAGGTTAGAAAAACCAAAAGACTTACTAGTCATATGAGAAGAGGCTCTCAAATTTATAATCTAAGGAGAATGGAAGGTAGTAGAAAATAAAGCAATTGTAGCACCTCAGTGAGCCAAAAGAGCAATCTTTGTGAAACTAAACAAGTATACTCTTCTTGTGTAAGCATGATAGGAGTATAAACATTACTAAAGGAGGAAACCATGGGCTTGAAAGAGTTCTCCACTTTGTCACAAACCACCTGACTTTGCCTAAACAGTTTGACCAAACTTAAATCTGACATTTGTCTGACATATGAATAACTTTACCACAGTGGTTATGATATCTATATGTTAAACATGTACCATGTTCTCTCACTAGATCTCAGCCTCTAACTTGCTTTGTAGATTCACCTTTCTCATGACTAGTTGAAGTAACAATAGCTGTAATTTCTTTGTTTTCCATAGAAGAATACTCCACAAAAGAATCTAGATTAACATGTTGAAGGCAAGAGTAGACACTACTCAGGGTAGGTAACTGTTAACGAAAGAGGGTATTAATCTTGGCACAAGAATGCCTTAGACATAGACTAGAGAGAAACTTTACTACTCTGAATTCTTCTTGTTGCTTTTGTAACAGTCAATATCATTAATGATAGGATGATAGTGATACACATTGAGTTTCTCTCACATACCTTGTAGTTGACCATAATATTCACTAACAAAATCCGTGTGCTAGAATAAATACTTGCATATCTTAAATCCTTGAAATATTTTTATCTTACGAGCACCTTTCCCATAATATTTCCTAAATTCGTTTGGCAGTGTCAAAGAGCATACCAATAACATTGATACTAGGTTTCATGCTATTCTATAATCAGGTCATGATTATTGATTTCTCCCTATGCCATCATGCTATTCCATAATCATGTCATGATCATTGATTTCTCCTTATGCCATTGTTCATGTCTTTTGGATCACTAAGAGGAGGATCATCAGAAACAATTTATTGTTTTTTGATGGGTAAATAGGAGAATATATTAAAGAGCGCTAGCAAAAGACGCAACTAAAAACACACAAAGTATACTGAAAAGACCTAAATGCTAGCAAGAGAAAAGGGTAGAGCAAAAACAAACCACTCAATAGCAGCCAACCCTAACACCTTAGAAACCTAAGTAAAACCTTGGATGGATAAGAAGCCATCCGAGAGCCCTTCTATAACCAAAAACCAATAAACAAGTTGTGAGTGAAGACAACGACCTCATAGCCAAAGAACTCAAACCCTATTGCTCCCCGCACTTCCCCCTAACTGAGAGGGGAGAACAATTGTAATTCACCGAGAATTCAAGCTTTCATATTTCCCTCTCCAAACAAGTAGACGAAAATTTCCTACTTCCCCTTGAGACTTTAACCTCATGTCCTTTTCTTGATTCCATTTTCCTCAAAATGGAATTAATTTCCTTTTCAAACCCCACCACTTACAACCCCAAAAAACTACTAAACTTTGCAAACTTACTAGGAAGACTTGTAGAGCTAAGCTCCTCCCCTTGCGACAAGCAACAAGCCTCCAAGGCTTTGTTGACTTCGAGATCTTCATCCCTACCCACCAACAAGTACCCGAAGGACCTTTTTCTTCACTTCCAGTAAGATCTAACAACCTTTCATCTTATAGCAACATTCAAAGCGACCGAGATCTAGAAGAAAGAGTCTCCAAAGGAGGCATCGCCTTTGCCTTACCTGTCGATCCATCAATGACAGCGGGAGGCCCAATCGGAGATGAAGAAGGAGTCGAAATGGTGGGCCTACCTTCGAAGCCTATTTCTTTAGCCAAAAGGGCTTCATTCACCCCCAAAACCCACCTTGCCGACCCTTGCTCCGCTGCCTTTAGGAGAAGATTGTTGAAGAGCTCTAATGAGGAAGAAGTGTCGCCAACGAAAGGAACCCTTAAAATGAAACGAATACTTAATGTTTCAAAAGACATGGGTTGGGTTTCAAGTGGCCTAGACTTATGAAGCCAATACTGACTCCCTTTGCACAAACTTAAAGAGGGGGATTTGGGTCGGCCTAAGAAAAAAGGGGCCTCACCATCATTAGCGTTAATGAAAGCCCTTTACCCAATGACCCATAAGGGGGCCCAAAAAAGGCCCCACCCAAATTATTGACCAACTTTGACTGCTACGATCCTCCAAAACTTGCACACTGCGACCGGGCATAACTCCCAAAGCCGGTTAGACAAATGCTCTGGCCTGCAAGTCTACCGCATTATTCCTCTCTTCTTTCCCATCCACTCTCCTAGTTGTGTGCAAGCATCCCTCCTTGTTATCCCTACCATTTGGCTTTTACAATTCTTCTTAGAAACCAACATCCACAACTGTGGAAGAAATTCCCACAAGCAGACGACAAGGACAACATCTCTTTCCACAACCAATAACCAAGTAGGCACCTTTCTTCCACTAAATTTAATGAGTAACCTAGCCCATTTCAGGTGACACCTCTCCTCTCAATCCTCTGTCTCCATGTCCATCAGCATAAAACCTCCACAGGCATAACCCACTGGTAGACCCATCACCTTACCCACACTACACTAACACAAGTGCCTTCTCTGAAGCACCCAACCTCCGGCTCCCACCAGTCAAGCTACAAACTTCTTCCCTTAAATAAGCTAGACGCCAAAATCAAAACTCTTTCAGCCTTGGAAACAGATTCAAACTCAAATAAAATGAGATTTCCACCTAACAAAGACAACTTCAAATCCCCTTTCAAACTCCAAGAATGATGAGCACAGAAATTCAGCATGTCTAGAGCAGGCAATCGGTCTGAAGAACCATCCCACCTCCTCACCAGGCACTTCTTGAGGAACCCCAAATTACTTAAACCTCTCTTAACTCACTTTCTATCCACACATCATTTCCCAAATCCCTCTTATCTCTGTTCAGCACCTCTGCAAAGGAAGCAAACTTAGATAGGTTGTCGCCTCTCTTTTCCTCCCAACACCTGATTGGCTCCTTTGACTCCTCCAAAGGTCTAGACACAGGGACTACTCTAATGCTCCTAAGACTTGTAGCAAGAATCTTCCAATCCCCTTGGGGGGTTTTCTTTTGGGAGAACTAAAGAAAACCTTTTTTCTTTTCCTCTACGCACACAACTGGGCATAACAAAAACCTTTCAGTTTTGTTGCAGTGCAACTCCAACTTGTAGCCCTTTCCCCCTTTATTCCACAACCTTCTGAAAGGGCCCCTGAAATTCCCTTCACAACAATCTTCCACCCACTCAAGGAGCCAAGAAAGACCCCTCTCCCCAAATCTGATGTAAGAGGAAAAACCCCAACTCCTCTCAACAATCTTCCCCACTGACTTACCTTTAATGTGCTCAAAAAAGATTTCAAAGGACTTCGATTCCACATCAAAACAACAACTTCCAACAAGAGACCCCTCCTTCGACCTTGCTTCTTCCATGGTCACATCGTTGCTTCTGCAACAAACTTTTTGAATTCAATACCATCAGAAAAAAATTATAACATGTCCTTTGTATTAAGATATATTTCACAACTTTAGACTAGTGGATTATTGGATTCATTTAATTTTATCATAGCAAATGGATATCAATATTGTCTTGAGTTTGATTTCCGATAAGGAGGCTATCATTAGAAGTCATTTAACCAAATGATAGATTGAAGTAACTTGAGTAAAAAAATGAGCAAAGGGCAATGTCCAATTGAAATTAGTTTTGCAACTAGGAGTTAGGGTTTTGAACTTGCTTTGATACCATGTTGAATAATCAATTTTTGTAGAATCTTAAGTTGTTAGGATTTAGGTTCATAATGTATATCATGCTCTCTAACACCTTCTCTCACATGTCCCCATACCCACGTGAGAAGAGATAGACATGTTTGTGGACAAACAAATCATGGATAGTCTCTTTTGGCTTGCTCGTGGACTCAATAAATTAAAGAAATAAAAATGCGGAGAGGTTAGAGCTTTAGAGTATAATTGAAAATAATACACAAACATGAACTTGATTTTTTCATTCTCTCTTATGTCACAAATTATAATTGGATTATATACATGATATTACATTAATGTGTAACTATATAAATTGTATACATATATGCATCTATGACCTCGCCTATAGCATTCTTTGCTGACCTTTCTTTTCATTCTTGTAGTCCTTCCTCGGTGCAAAAGTACGAGAATTTGATTTTGGTGGGATACAGGAGCTGCCGTTCAACAATTGGTTCATGGACATTGCCAAACTAGCTGCAAAAGGGCACTCGAGGTCCATTTAATTTCAGATAATTGATGGAAGTGTATAAATTATGAAAGGACATATCAGAAAGCTAATGCAAAAGTTTTATTCTCCTTGATATAAAGTTGGGTTTGAAGAAAGAAGGCTGTAATCTCTTCTTTTCTTGTACACTAATGGTTGCTTAAGCTGTTTCTATGAACAATGGCAGTGTGATTCATCTTTGCTCCAAGACTATGAAGAAGGTCAAAAACATTATGGCCAATTCTTGGCAGTTTTGGGACGACAAAACCGAGTTGGTAGAGTTTATATTTTGTGGTTGTTTTTATGGAGATCTTTCCTTAATTTAGACTATGGATGCCCAGATATAAAGCCTCTAACGACTTTTTTGAATTTTCTCATGAATCTGAGCTCCCTAATCCTTCAGTGCAGGAACTTTGGAGGAATTCTCAGGGAATTTCTGAATATATTATGGAAATTTAATGGTTTCCCTGTCATGATTAATCCGAGTTTCTGCTGAAATTTACAGTAGCGGCTGTTTTCATCAATTATTACAAAATGTTTGAAAAATCATCACATCAAACTGATATTACAACTGTAGCTGCTGCTATTACAACTGTGGCTTCCATGTTCTTCATTTCCTTGGGGAGTCCAAATGCTAACCAAGGATTTTTCTTCACAAAGGATTCAGCATTTTAATTTGTTGCCATAAGTCTTGGTGAAAGTATGGATAAATGTTTGTTTACTGGATGTTTGGCCGAAGATTTCCAAATTGAATGACCACATTCACTGGCTGTTTTAAGAAAGACTTATTGTTTTTTAATCTTTGTCTTTTCATTTCTCTTGCCACTTCAAGAATCAACCGAGTTCAATCTAACTTGATACGCATTTGAGTGAGGCCCTGTTCTCAACCTAAGTTGTCCAATAAAACCCCAATTCTATCCATTTTTCTGAACTTGGATTGAAATTGGATTTCATTTTATTACATTTATATATTCAAATTTGATCAGGTTGGTACAAATTGGTAGATTGTGCATATGATCAAATCGGGTTGGATTGAAGTTAGAACACTTGATTAAATTTAGATCTATTTAACAAAGAATTTGTTAGTTTTAGTTTACTAGCATGGGTAAAGTTGACAATTTTGTTTTGAAAGGCATTTGAAATTCATTTGATAGTGATTATAGGAAACACTTTTAGCATAAAAGTCTTTTTTTTTTTTAAAAAAAAAAAAAAAGAAAGGTGTTTGGCAAAAGTTTAGGAACAATTTCTAAAATTTGAAAAATCACTTATAGTATTAAAAAATCACTTGTAGTATTTTTTAGGAGATATTTGATGTGTGATTCTCTTAAAAATGCTTTCAAAGAGAATACTTTCACTAAAAATACTTCGAGTAAAAATACTATCCAACATATTCTTAATCACCCGTTTGATGGTAATTCTCACAAAAGTACTTTTAATCTATAGTGCTTTTGTTTATAATGCTTTTATGAGAATAATGAAAGTGGTTTTGATAGTATTTTTTTATAATACACCACATAAAAATAAAAATGCTTTTAATATTAATAAACTATAAAAAAAAGACATAAAATTCATTATAAAAGGGAAAATTATATTAAACCAATATTTTGTCCGTGAGAAAAGAATACAAATAATATCTAAATATTTGTATTATTAGAAAATAATAATTTTATAACAAGAAGAAAAGTTTGAAAATTACTTATAGAAATATCTAAATTATAACAAACATTTATCATAAGATAATAATTTTTCAAAGCAAAATAAAGTACATAATTACATATTAGCTTAATTTATCTAAAAAGCTTAACTGACAAAAAGCAAACAAGAAAACAATTTTCCTTTCTATTACATGATTACACCATCTTTCCAATAAGTACATCCACTTTACTCTCTTCTTCCTTTGCTAAAAGTAACACTTAATCATCATCAAGTTTTGCATTCATTTTTTTATCAAGAATATCACAACCTAAAAAAAAAAGGACCATGTTGAATTGGGCATTAAAGCTTTGAGCAAATATACAACCAAGCTAGAAACTGTGAAGATTCCTTGCCCTTGACCAAAGCCAAAATAAAAAAATAGAAAAAGGAAAGTAAGGGAAAACAATTTAAAATAGGAGGTGACAGGCTTTCAATGGGTGGGACCATGATGGTTTGGAAATGACATGATAACTTTTTATACATATATGAGATTGTAAAGTTTCTTCAAAGTAATTTCTAAAATCCCATGTAGAACAACACCTAGAAGCAAGAATGAACTAATCATTATAGCCGGCTTTTGCAAGTTAAAGAAACATAATAGTTCAAACTAGAACAATATTAAGTATATGACTTACGTTCGAAAATATTACTCAATAGAAACAAACTAATCAAATCTAAAACAATATTAAGTAACAAAATCAACATTAGAACAAGAAACAACTCTAACAGTCAAAGCCATGCAATCTCATTAGCTAGGTCTTCCAATGCAACAAACATCTCTCTATTTTATTTGACAACAAGGATCTCTTTGACTTTCATATACAACTCAACGTCATTGTTCATTTTAGGCATGACATGTATAATTTTTCATTATTTCAGTAATGCTATAGCCAGGCTTATTTGCCCTATGATAGAAGACCTCTACAACACTATAAATGCTTTAATTACATAGCCATAACCTCAGTTTTGGTTCTATCTATTTCATATTTCTTCTCACTTTTTTTTTTTTTTTTTTAACAATTCGTTAGGCACTGGCTTCAAAATTATGGAAAATATTATTAAGCAACGAATACAACTAGAGTCCCCTTAGCCTTTTACTAAATTGTCCTCGTGTTCCTCCACTTTAGATGGACCATCAACATCATAACCTACAAAGTCTTGTGATGGTACCAAACTCCTTCACCAATAACAATAATATCTTTGAAAGTATGCCCATGAATTGCTCAATATTGTAAAACCCTTTGTCTTAAACATCATTGCTTCAGGGTTTGACAAAAGTATTCAATTTATTATATTTTACAACCAACATCCAAATTAATTAATCGAATAGACTTAATAAATAAATAAAAATGCACCTTCAGTTTCTTATCCCATCACTCGTTTCAAGCATTCATATTTTGCCTCATAAGATTCCACTAAGGTCAATATTTTTCCCAATCAAAGCATGTTAAAGTTGTCAATCCTTTTTAAGAGAATTCCATTTATTCTTTTTTACTTAATATTTGAAGTTAAAAATAACCTTAAGTTACAATATTATGTTATTTTACCAAACATTATTAATCCACTTGATGACTTAAATTAAGTTATTAAGTCATATTAAGTCATTAAGTTGATATACCATACATCCTTCTTTATCTTAAATTCTTTTTGTCTCATTTGCCCATACTAATAAGAATATATTTAATAATTATGATTCTACATCTATGACTCAATTTTTATAATAAATATTTTATGGTTATCTCATATATCTACAATACTTTAAATATGGATGTTTCATAAATAAATTTATTTATTAAAATTAATAAAAATCAATATGAATTAAAATCAATGAGGATAAATATTAGTCAAAATTAGTGAGAGTAAATGTGTAAATTTGATGATTTAAAATAAGTTTTAAGTTAACTTTACCAAATAACCTTGATTCTTAAATAAAAAATAAGTAATAAGTTTTATGTTAACAACTTAAAAATAATTTCACTTATAGTCAATTTAAGTCATTAAGTAATAAATATTAAATTTTAGCAAACACCCACTAAGTTAATTATTTGGACTTCATACTTAAAGTTTAAAATAACTTTAAGTTGTAATATAAGTTATTTTACCAAACATTCATATTCTACTTAATGACTTAAATTAAATTATTAAATCATATTAAGTTATTAAGTTTATTTACTCGATATCATCTTCCTATTATAGGCAATAAATGTTGTAGGAAACAAACATGTTTAACATAGGGGAAAGTGATATTATTCATACAGTTAATCGAGTATGTTAGTATTTTATTAACCTTATTGTGACTCACTTGAAGGCTTAAAACATATCTTAAGATAACTTAAGGGAACTTAACACTTTGGTTTATGTTATCTTTCCATTGGTCTAAATATCTCTTTATGGGTTTAGCAATGTTGATTGGGCAAGTTGTCCCACTACAAGAAGGAGCACCATGGGTTATTATGTCTTCATTAGAGCAAATTGCATCTCTTGATATTCAAAAAACAACCAAAAATTGCTCACTCAAGCATCGAGGTAGAGTATTGCTCTTTGGCTTTTTCTACTATCGAGTTGACTTGGATTACTTCTCTTACAAAATATCGGTATGCCCCTCTTTGAACCACCACAATTATTTTGTGATAATGCTATTTTACATGTTCGTTAATCCTATGTTTCATGTCCATTCTAAACATATTGAGCTTGATTATCATTTTGTACAAGAGATGGTGACTATGGGCACTCTTGTTACTTACCATGTTTTCACACATTTTCAACTTGCTGATATTTTTATCAAATTTTTATTAAAGGATGTCTTCACTATGTTTCTAGATATGCTAGACGTCTATATCCATTCCTATTCTAGCTTGAGGAGACATGCTAAAGGAAATATTTAAGGAGATACACAAAATCAAATGCATAAAGGATAGGAATACACTTTCGATCATTGTTCCCACAAATCTAGAGAAATCAAATATTAACAATATTTAATTCTCACAGTATTTGATTATCTTAATTTTAGGATATTTTATATATATGTTAGGAATATTCTTTATTCTTTTCCTTATATAAATCATCTATATTTTTGTATAAAGTTCTAAAGGTAGTAATAAAAATCACAACTTCCATTGCTAAAATACACCAAGCTTTAAAAATTGACTCATAAACATTTTGCTTAGACTACAAGTACCTTCTTCCTTCAATTTTCATTTTTCCTACTTTTTTCTTACACATATACTAAACCTTTTTTTTTTTTCTAACTTTATTCAAATTGAAAAAAAGGTAAGAAAGAAAATAAGAAGGAAAATGTGAAAAATAAAATTAAAAAATTAGATTAAATTTAATAAATTTTTCTAATTTTTAAAACCTATTTTCCTTTTCTTTTCTTTTTTATCTTTTATACAAAGAATAAATAATTTAAAATGTTTGAAATTTTAATTAATTTTTATTATATCTCTGTTTAACATCATGGTAAATCAAACTTTCAAGTATACCCTAATCTAATTGACAAATGAAAACACAATCCAAGAGTGGGTTTTGCTTTAGGTTGAACTTTCAATGGTAGAGATGCATGGTTTGACCTTTCTTTCTAGACTCTCTACAGTGCAACTCCTATTCTCCATTTTCATTTTGGTGTAGAGAGGTATTTGTTTTTCTATTTGCAGAAGCCTTTTTATGTAGTATATAAAAAATAATTTATTAATTTTAAATCTTTTTTTTCCTCATTTTTCTTTTCATTCACTTTCCTTTTTATTTTTTTCCTTCATATTTTTTCTTAAATTTTTTAGAAATTGAACATAGTCTAAATAATTTTAAAATATGTAAATTTCTAACTAATTTTAATTATATTTTATTTTTTCTATATCCAACATGAAACCCATTTATATATATAATTTCTTTAATATTTTTCTTCTTTCTTTAATACTTTCTGATAATCAAACATCACGTTTAAGAAATATACGCGACCCAGAAAACTTGAGATATTTTAAAGAATTAGGGTTTTGTTTCTAACTTTAATTTGCTATATGATGTTATGTGACGTTAGGTCACGTACTAAAAGAAATTCTAATTACATAGGACATTTCTTTGGATCCATTTTCCATTGTGAGAAGGACTTTGCCTCAAAGCATTGGTTGAATTCATTTAGTAGTGATTTTAAGCCCTTACAATCTTTCTAACACTTAAAATTTTTAACATTTTTTTTTTGTGTGTTAGACGTGTGTGTTTTTGTGTGTGTGTCTCTATGTGTGTGTATAAAATTACAAATTGGGGACAACTTATTACATCTTATGTACTCCAAATCCTTATTTGTATATTCTAAGTTTTATGCAAGAAGACTCTTGCAATGGCTACCTTTGGATTTTCATTTTGGACAATAGATGGTCTCATTTTGCCTAAAAAATATTTTCCTTTTATCTTTTAGGTTATGTTTATTTTCTTTAAAATTTAAGAGGAAAAAAATAGAGAAGAAAAGTAAAAGGAAATAAAAGTGAAAAATCAAATTTATTTCACTTGTTTTAACTCTTAATCTATATAGATATTAAATAGTTTGAAAATAGATGACTTTTTACCTAAATTTAATTATATTTCATTTTCTTTGGTATTTTCTACTGTATAATCAAACATGAAAAAAATCATTTCTTTAATATTTTCTTTCCTTAAGACTATGTTTGATTCCTAAAAACTTTGAGGGAAAATGAGAGGGAAAAAATGTAGAAAAATAAAAAAAAAATAGATTTAAACTTATACATGATTTTTTCTATGCTTTATATGTTATATCTGACCACTTATTTTAACTCTTCTACATAAAAATTAAATGATTTAAAAAAACATGAGTTTTCAACTAATTATAATTATATTTAATTTTTTAATATATTTTTCATGGTAAAATTAAATATGAGAAAATCATATTTTTAACATTTTCCCCTTTTTCTTAGCATGTACTAAATATCAAACATAAGCTAATAACATAATGGGTTTTTCTTAGAAAGTCTTTTGAATTTATTTAGATTTTAAAATAATTTGAGAAAAATTAAAATCAAAACAAAATATAAAAGAAAATAAAAATCAATAAAATTAGGTTTGAAATTGACAAAATTTATATGATTCTTCAAATTTATTTCTTCCTTTATTTTTTATGTAATGTTTTTTATTTTTAATAAATCAAACAATACTTTTGTGTAATCAAATATCAAGTACCAGTAATTGAATTACGCATTGATGTAAATAAAATATATATCATCAACCTTCATTCTTCCTCTTGCTAAAGTAGTACAAAGATTTTCAAAAATTCTAATAAATAAAGATGGTTTTTGGAGCCTCCTTTGTGCTAAAGAGATTGGTTTCTAACTTAATACCTATCAATATGAATTATTATTGTGGAACCCTTTCTCCAAAAATGTCATTTTCTATTATTATTATTATTTTTTTCTCTTTCAAAGCCTCCTTTGTGCCAAAGAGATTTGTTTCCAACTCAATGTCTATTAGTATGAATTATTGTTGTGGATCCCTTTCTCCAACAATGCCATTTTTTTTTTTTTTTGTTTGGTTTTTTTTTTTTTTTTTTTTTCTTTTAGAGCCTCCTTTGTGCCAAAGAAATTGGTTTCCAACTCAATATGTATTAGTATGAATTATTCTTGTGAACCTCTTTCTCTAACAATGTCCTTTTTGTTTTGTTTTATTTTTCTCTTTTGAAGCCTCCTTTGTGAGAAAGAGATTGGTTTTCAACTCAATATCTATTGGTATGAATTATTGTTGTGGATCCCTTTCTCTAACAATGTCATTTTTGTTTTGTTGTTCTCTTTTGGAGCCTCCTTTGTGAGAAAGAGATTGGTTTTCAACTCAATATTTATTAGTATGGATCATTATTGTGGATCCCTTTCTCCAACAATGTCATTTTTTTTTCTTTTTTTTTTTTGTTTTGTCTTTTTGTTTTCTCTTTTGGAGCCTCCTTTGTGCTAAACAAATTGGTTTCCAACTCAATATGTATTAATATGAATTATTGTTGTAGACTTCTTTCTCCAACAATGTCGTTTTTGTTTTGTTTTGTGTTATTTTGTTTCTCTTTTGGAGCCTCCTTTATGAGATTGGTTTTCAACTCAATATCTATTAGTATGAATTATTGTTGTGGATCCCTTTCTCCAACAATGTCATTTTTTTTATGCTTTTTGTTTTGTCTTTTTGTTTTTTGTTTTTTCTTTTGGAGTCTCTTTTGTGCTAAAGAAATTGGTTTCCAACTCAATATGTATTAGTACGAATTATTGTTGTAGACCTCTTTCTCCAATAATATCATTTTTGTTTTTCTCTTTTGGAGCCTCCTTTGGGAGAAAGAGATTTGTTTTCAACTTAATATTTATTGGCATGAATTATTGTTGTGGATCACTTTCTCCAACAATATTGTCATTTTTTTTTTTTTTTTGTCTTTCTATCTATTTTTTTTTCTCTTTTGAAGTCTCCTTTGTGCCAAACAAATTCGTTTCCAACTCAATATGTATTAGTATGAATTATTGTTGTGAACCTCTTTCTCCAACAATGTCATTTTTGTTTTGTTTTATTTTTCTCTTTTGGAGCCTCCTTTGTGAGAAAGAAATTGATTTTAAGCTCAATATCTATTGGTATGAATTATTGTTGTGGATCCCTTTCTCCAACAATGTCATTTTCTCTCTCTATTTTTTTTTATTTTTTTTGTCTTTTGTTTTTGTCTTTTGGAGTCTCCTTTGTGCCAAAGAAATTAATTTCCAACTCAATATTTCTTAGTATGAATTATTGTTGTAGACCTCTTTCTCTAACAATGTCATTTTTGTTTTGTTTTGTTTTATTTTACTCTTTTGGAGCCTCCTTTGTGATAAATAGATTGGTTTTCAACTCAATATCTATTAGTATGGATTACTGTTGTTGATCCCTTTCTCCAACAATGTGATTTTTTTTTCTTTTTTTGTTTTCTCTTTTTGTTTTCTCTTTTGGAGCCCCCTTTGTAAGAAAGAGATTGGTTTTCAACTCAATATTTATTGGTATGAATGATTGTTGTGGATTCATTTTTCCAACAATGTAATTTTTTTTTTCTCTTTTGGAGCCTCTTTTGTGCTAAAGAAATTGGTTTCCAACTCAATATGTATTAGTATGAATTATTGTTGTGGACCTCTTTCTCCAAAAATGCCATTTTTGTTTTGTTTTGTTTTATTTTGTTTTTCTCTTTTGGAGCCTCCTTTGTGAGAAAGAGATTGGTTTTCAACTCAATATCTATTAGTATGGATTATTGTTGTGGATCCCTTTCTCCAACAATGTTATTTTATTTTTTTTTTCTTTTTTGGAGTCTCTTTTGTGCTAAAGAAATTGGTTTCCAACTCAATATGTATTAGTATGAATTATTGTTGTAGACCTCTTTTTCCAACAATATCATTTTTGTTTTATTTTGTTTCTCTTTTGGAGCCTCCAACGTGAGAAAAAGATTGATTTTCAACTCAACATTTATTGGTATAAATTATTGTTATGGATCCCTTTCTCCAACAATATTGTCATTTTTTCCTTTTTCTTTTCTTTTGTCTTTCTGTCTATTGTTTTTCTCTTCTGAAGTCTCCTTTGTGCCAAACAAATTCGTTTCCAACTCAATATGTATTAGTATGAATTATTGTTGTGAACCTTTTTCTCCAACAATGTCATTTTTGTTTTGTTTTTTTTTTTTCTCTTTTGGAGTCGCCTTTGTGAGAAAGAGATTGGTTTTCAACTCAATATCTATTGATATGAATTATTGTTGTGGATCCATTTCTCCAACAATGTCATTTTCTCTCTCTATTTTTTTATTTTTTTATTTTTTTTGTCTTTTGTTTTTGTCTTTTGGAGTCTCCTTTGTGCCAAAGAAATTGGTTTCCAACTCAATATTTATTAGTATGAATTATTGTTGTAGAACTCTTTCTCTAACAATGTCATTTTTGTTTTGTTTTGTTTTATTTTATTCTTTTGGAGCCTCCTTTGTGATAAATAGATTGGTTTTCAACTCAATATCTATTAGTATGGATTACTGTTGTCGATCCCTTTCTCCAACAATGTGATTTTTTTTTTCTTTTTTTGTTTTGTCTTTTTGTTTTCTCTTTTGAAGCCCCCTTTGTGCTAAAAAAAATTGGTTTCCAACTCCATATGTATTAGTATGAATTATTTTTGTGGACCTCTTTCTCTAACAACATCATTTTTGTTTTGTTTTTATCTTTTGGAGCCTCATTTGTAAGAAAGAGATTGGTTTTCAACTCAATTTTTATTTGTATGAATTATTGTTGTGGATCCATTTTTCCAATAATGTAATTTTTTTTTGTCTTTTTTTGTTTTGTTTTGTTTTTTTTTTTTTGTTTTTTTTCTCTTTTGGAGCCTCCTTTGTGCGAAAGAAATTGGTTTCCAACTCATTATGTATTAGTATGAATTATTCTTGTGGACCTCTTTCTCCAACAATGTTATTTTTGTTTTGTTTTGTTTTTGTCTTTTGGAGCCTTCTTTGTGAGAAAGAGATTTGTTTTCAACTCAATATCTATTAGTATGGATTATTGTTGTGGATCCCTATCTCCAACAATGTCATTTTTTTTTTATGCTTTTTGTTTTTTCTTTTGGAGCCTCTTTTGTGCTAAAGAAATTGGTTTCCAACTCAATATGTATTAGTATGAATTATTGTTGTGAACCTTTTTCTCCAACAATATCATTTTTGTTTTGTTTTTCTCTTTTGGAGCCTCCTTTGGGAGAAAGAGATTGGTTTTCAACTTAATATTTATTGGCATTAATTATTGTTGTGGATCCCTTTCTCCAACAATATTGTCATTTTTTTTTTTTGTCTTTTTGTCTATTGTTTTTCTCTTTTGAAGCCTCCTTTGTGCCAAAGAAATTGGTGTCCAACTCAATCTGTATCAGTATGAATTATTGTTGTGGACCTCTTTCTCCAACAATGTCATTTTTCTTTTGTTTTTTTTTTGTTTTTCTCTTTTGGAGCCTCCTTTGTGAGAAAGAGATTGGTTTTCAACTTAATATGTATTAGTATGGATTATTGTTGTGGATCCCTTTCTCCAACAATGTTATTTTATTTTATTTTTATTTTTATTTTGTTTTCTTTTTTGGAGCCTCCTTTGTGCTAAAGAAATCGGTTTCCAACTCAATATGTATTAATATGAATTATTGTTGTGGACCTCTTTCTCCAACAATATCATTTTTGTTTTATTTTGTTTTTCTCTTTTGGAGCCTCCTATGTGAGAAAGAGATTGGTTTTCAACTTAATATATATTGGTATAAATTATTGTTGTGGATCCCTTTCTCCAACAACGTCATTTTCTCCTTTCTTTTCTTTTTTTTGGTTTTGTCTTTTTGTCTTTTTGTCTATTGTTTTTCTCTTTTAGGGCCTCCTTTTTGCCAAAGAAATTGGTTTCCAACTAAACATATATTAATCTGAATTATTGTTGTGGATATCTTTTTCCAACAATGTAATTTTTGTTTTGTTTTGTTTTTCTTGTTTGAAGCCTCCTTTGTGAGAAAGAGATTGATTTTTAACTCAGTATCTATTAGTATGGATTATTGTTGTGGATCCCTTCCTCTAACAATGTCATTTTTTATTTTTTATTTTTTTGTGTTTTTGTTTTTTGTTCTCTTTTTTAGAGCCTCCTTTGTGCTAAAGAAATTGGTTTCTAACTCAATATGTATTAGTATAAATTATTGTCGTGTACCTCTTTCTCCAACAATATCATTTTTGTTTTGTTTTGTTTTTCTCTTTTGGAGCCTTTTTTGTGAGAAATAGATTGATTTTCAACTCAATATTTATTGGTATGAATTATTGTTGTGGATCCCTTTCTTCAACAATGTCATTTTTTTTGTTTTTTTTTTGTTTTGTTTTAATCTTTTTGTTTTTTGTTTTCTCTTTTGGAGCCTTCTTTGTGTGAAAGAAATTGGTTTCCAACTCAATAAGTATTAGTATGAATTATTATTGTGGACCTCTTTATCCAACAATGTCATTTTTGTTTTGTTTTATTTTTCTCTTTTGGAGCCTCCTTTGGGAGAAAGAGATTGGTTTTCAACTCAACATCTATTGATATGAATTATTGTTGTGGGTCCTTTTCCGGCGGTGTCATTTTCTCTCTTTTTTTATTTTTTTTCTCCAACAATGTTATTTTGTCATTTTGTTTTGTTTTTTGTTTTTCTTTTTTGGGGGCTCCTTTATGCCAAAGAGATTGGTTTCCAATTCATTATCTATTAGTATGAATTATTGTTGTGAACCCCTTTCTCCAACAATGTCATTTGAATTATTTTTTTCAAGCTTCCTTTGTGACTAAAAGATTGATTTTCAACTCAATATCTATTCCAACAATGTCATTTTTTTTCCCTATCAATAGGAATTATTACTGTGGATCCCTTTCTCCAACAATGTCATTTTTTTTTCTTTTGGAGCCTCCTTTGTGCCTAAAAGATTGCTTTTCAACTCAATATCTATTAGTATGAATTATTGCACTTTCTCTAACAATGTCATTTTATTTTTTATTTTGGAGCCTCCTTTGTGCCTAAGAGAATGATTAACTCAATATCCATCAGTATGAATTATTGCTATGGACCCTTTCTCCAACAATGTCATTTTTTTCTCTCTATCTCTTTTTTTTTTTTTTTTTTTTTTTTTGTATAGAGATTGATTTTCAACTCAATATCTCTCAATATGAATTATTGTTGTGGTCTCTTTCTCCAACAATGTCATTTTCTCTTTTTATTTTTCCTTTTGATATGATAGGAATATGTCATTTTTCTCATTTTCTTTTTGGTAGGATAAGACTCTCTCTCAATATTCATAAACTAAGAGTTCGTATTGCAATGTTTTGAAAAAATGCTTTTAACATAAAAGTGTTTTTTAAAACCATTTTTAGCATAAAAGTGTTTCTTAGCATAAAAAGTGTTTTTAGAAAAAAAAAAACATTTTTCAAAATTTAGGAAACACTTTTAAAAAATTAAAAAAATCACTTGTAAAGTTTTTTTGAAAAAACATTTGATAAGTGATTCTTCTAAAAATACTTTAAAAAAAAATTACATAAAAACATTTCGAATAAAAATAGTGTCAAACACACCCTAATAAACTTTTAGAAAACCAATAAAAAAAATATTTTTCATATTTGATTTTACCATAAAAAAATGTAATAGAAAATTAAATATAATTAAAATTTATTAAAACTAATATATTTTAAAATTATTTAATCTTTATATAAAAAGTTGAAATAATATATAAAAATAATTTATTTTTTTATTTTTTATTTTTTACTTTCTTCCTATTTTTACTCTTTATTTTATTTCCTTTAAAATTGTCACAAATAGAAAAAACCTAAAATTAATAAACTTTGAAAATTTTAATAAAACGTAACAAGTATAAAATGGTGTCCTCATAATTTTCTATAGATAGTGTCACTTAAGGATTTCTAAAAAATTTGTTAACTTATCTATTTATTTAGTAGTTTATTTATTTAATATGAAAATTACTTACAAAAAGTTCAACAAACATTTATACATATATGAGATTGTAAAGTTTCTTCGAAGTAACCCCTTTTACCCCGATTTCTAACTCAAAATTTATTGGTATGATTTTTTTTCTTTGATACGATAAACCCTGTCATTTTCCGTCCTTTTCTTTTTTTATGACAGGACCATGTCATATTCTCTCTAACAATGCCTATTGGATAGGACTCTCTCCCTCTCTTAATATTCATAAACTAATACGGTTTTAAAAAATTAATAAAAAATATTATTTCCATATTTAATTTTACTATAAAATATAATATAAAATTGATTTAAAACTCATATATTTTAAAATTATTTAATTTTGATATAAAAAGTTAAATTTTAATTAGATAAATGTGAAATAATATATAAAACTAATTTATTATTTTTTTTTTCTTTCATTTTATTTTTCCCTCTAAATTTTTTATCAACAAAAAATAACAAAAAAATTAATAAACTTCAAAAAAATTTAATAAAATTTGACAAGTATAAGAGGTTGTCTTCTTGATTTTCTATACATGGTCGCTTAAGATTTTTTTTTAAATTTCATTAACCAATCTATTTGGTAGTTTATTTATTTAATAAACCAATCCGATTGGATTAAAGATTTTATTATTTAAATAAGATTATTAATTGATA
The DNA here is from genome assembly GCF_030704535.1 of Vitis vinifera. Classification (NCBI taxonomy): domain Eukaryota; kingdom Viridiplantae; phylum Streptophyta; class Magnoliopsida; order Vitales; family Vitaceae; genus Vitis; species Vitis vinifera. Next base: position 9,581,960 of record NC_081818.1, on the reverse strand, counting down.
GAGAATTTATTTATCAAGGTTTTATTATATTTATTTTTTATTTTATTTACAAAAAAATAAAATTTTGAAAATGTTTAATTTTTAAATTAATTTTTATTATATTTGATTTTTTTTTCATACTTAGATGATAAACCAATTAATACAATTTTGACTATTTATTCTTTTTTGGATCTTGAAATATTTAAATAAATTATGAGAAAAGGAAAAACACTGTGAGTGTAACTTTCTTTTCTTACTTCTTTTTAAATAAATTATGAAAAGATTAAAAATGTATAAACATTTAAATAATCTTTATTATATAGAATTTTCTTTTAGAATATTTTAATTTTATATTTTATAATTTTTTACCTTTTGGTTTTCTATTATTTTTCAACTTTTTCATGATGCCAATAAAACCTTAAACCAATTATACTTTGGTTAACCCAAATATTCAAAGATATCAATTTATTATTAGAAACTGCAAATATGATAACATACTCATCAAATATTTGATATACATTCAAATAATAAGAATAAGTTAAGAAGGATGAGTTTTTGTTTTTATAAAAATGAATTTTGATTTTGATTTTGATTTTTACTCTAATCAGTAATTCAAAACACAATTGATGACCTGGTTTGGGTTTCTGTTTCAACTTTGAATGATTGAGGGCCTTGTACGAGCTTCGTCTCGTGACTCTACATTTTCATCCTCATTCTCGCTAGGGATTTTCATTTTCATTTTGCTGGGTGAGAGCTTTCTTCACATTTGATTGCTGAAATCTTTCATTTACTTGTTTCCTTTCTCACATCATCAGCCTTAACATCTCTGCTTCTGTTCTTCAAGTTGAATCCAATAGCAGCCATATGCTTTTTCTCTCTATTCCCCTCCATAGCCCTTTGCCAGATCGTTTGCAACTCTCCCCACCCTCATACTCATTCTGATCTTCTCTACTCATTTCATTCTCATTTTGCCCATATGTCTATGTCGCTCTGCTCCTTTGCTTGCTAAACCTTTCAATTTCCTTGATTTCTGTTTTTGCGACACCGATTCCCGTAGCTAGCAGCCTGTTGTTAGTTTACTGCTGCTGTTTTTTTTGGTTTTCTGTCATCGATCTGATCGTGTTCCAAAAGAGAAGAAAGGAGTAGCAGGTAGAAAATGGTAGAAATTGTTGTTTCGGTTGCAGCAAAAGTTTCAGAGTACCTGGTTGATTCAGTTGTACGTCAGCTGGGTTATCTGTCTAATTACCGTACCAACATTGAGGATCTCTCTCAAAAGGTTGAGAAGCTGAGGGATGCCAGGGCTAGGCAGCAGCACTCTGTGGATGAAGCTATTAGGAATGGACATAAAATCGAGGATGATGTTTGCAATTGGATGACACGTGCTGATGGGTTCATACAAAATGTTTGCAAATTCCTTGAAGATGAGAAGGAGGCGCGGAAGAGTTGTTTCAAAGGGTTGTGTCCTAATTTGAAGTCCCGGTACCAGCTAAGCAGGGAAGCAAGGAAGAAGGCAGGGGTTGCTGTTCAAATCCATGGAGATGGCCAATTTGAGAGGGTATCATATCGTGCCCCTCAGCAAGAGATAAGGTCTGCACCTTCCGAAGCTTTACGATCAAGAGTGTTGACTTTGGATGAAGTCATGGAGGCCTTAAGGGATGCCAAGATCAACAAGATCGGGGTATGGGGGTTGGGCGGTGTCGGGAAGACCACGCTGGTGAAACAAGTGGCTGAACAAGCTGCTCAAGAGAAGTTATTCGACAAGGTGGTCAAGGCAGCTGTGTTACAGACTCCAGACTTAAAAAAAATTCAAGGGGAACTTGCAGACCTGCTAGGTATGAAATTTGAGGAGGAGAGTGAACAGGGAAGAGCAGCTCGACTATATCAGAGGATGAACGAGGAGAAGACCATCCTCATCATCTTGGATGATATTTGGGCGAAACTTGACTTGGAGAAAATAGGAATTCCTTCTCCAGATCACCACAAAGGATGCAAATTAGTGCTAACTTCTAGAAATGAACACATCTTGTCCAGTGAGATGGATACTCAAAAGGATTTTCGAGTTCAACCTTTGCAAGAAGATGAAACATGGATTTTATTTAAGAACACAGCTGGTTCCATTGAAAATCCAGAGTTGCAACCTATAGCTGTTGATGTAGCAAAAGAATGTGCGGGTTTGCCACTTGCAATAGTAACTGTGGCAACGGCATTGAAAGGCAAGAAGAGTGTGTCCATTTGGGAGGATGCTCGACTACAACTGAAATCACAAACCTCGACAAACATAACAGGACTGACAGCAAATGTATACTCAAGTCTGAAGTTGAGCTACGAACACTTGAAGGGAGTTGAAGTGAAGTCATTTTTCTTGCTTTGTGGTTTAATTTCTCAAAATGATATTCATATATGGGACTTGCTGAAATATGGTGTGGGTCTGCGATTATTTCAAGGAACTAATACATTGGAAGAGGCAAAAAATAGAATAGATACATTGGTTGAAACCCTCAAATCCTCAAATTTGTTACTAGAAACTGGCCATAATGCAGTTGTTAGAATGCATGATCTTGTTCGGAGTACTGCCAGAAAAATTGCATCCGATCAACATCATGTGTTTACACTCCAGAATACTACTGTAAGAGTGGAAGGATGGCCAAGGATAGATGAACTCCAGAAGGTCACCTCGGTAAGTCTGCATGACTGTGATATTCGTGAACTTCCAGAAGGGCTGGTATGTCCAAAACTTGAACTTTTTGGATGTTATGATGTAAACACCAATTTGGCAGTGCAAATCCCAAACAAATTTTTTGAAGAGATGAAGCAACTCAAAGTATTAGATTTATCTCGAATGCAACTTCCATCACTGCCCTTATCACTTCACTGCCTTACAAATCTTCGAACATTGTGTTTGAATGGATGCAAGGTGGGAGACATTGTTATAATTGCAAAGCTAAAGAAATTAGAAATTCTTAGCCTTATAGATTCTGATATGGAACAGTTGCCCAGAGAAATAGCACAGTTGACTCATTTAAGGCTGTTAGATTTGAGCGGTTCTTCGAAACTAAAAGTAATTCCATCAGGTGTCATATCAAGCTTGTCCCAATTAGAGAATTTGTGTATGGCAAATAGCTTTACTCAATGGGAGGGGGAAGGAAAGAGTAATGCTTGCCTTGCTGAGTTGAAGCATTTGTCTCATTTAACCTCTTTGGACATACAAATACGAGATGCCAAGTTGCTGCCAAAAGACATAGTCTTTGATAACTTGGTGAGATATAGAATATTTGTAGGTGATGTCTGGAGCTGGAGAGAAATTTTTGAAACTAATAAAACATTGAAGCTCAACAAGTTAGATACAAGCCTCCATCTGGTGGATGGTATCATCAAGTTGTTGAAGAGAACCGAAGATCTACACTTGCATGAATTGTGTGGTGGTACTAATGTTCTTTCCAAATTAGATGGGGAGGGTTTTTTAAAATTAAAGCATCTCAATGTCGAAAGCAGTCCAGAGATTCAATATATTGTGAACTCGATGGATCTGACTCCATCACATGGTGCCTTTCCTGTTATGGAGACCTTGTCTCTCAATCAGCTGATTAACTTGCAAGAAGTATGTCGTGGCCAATTTCCAGCAGGGTCCTTTGGTTGCTTGAGAAAAGTGGAAGTGAAAGATTGCGATGGATTGAAATTTCTCTTCTCGTTGTCTGTGGCTAGATGCCTTTCCCGACTTGTAGAAATAAAAGTAACTAGATGCGAGAGTATGGTTGAGATGGTTTCCCAAGGAAGGAAAGAAATAAAAGAAGATACTGTTAATGTGCCTCTATTCCCTGAATTGAGACACTTGACATTACAGGACTTACCCAAGCTCAGTAATTTTTGCTTTGAGGAGAACCCGGTGCTTTCGAAGCCTACAAGCACAATTGTTGGTCCTAGTACACCACCTCTCAACCAACCGGTATGTCAAACCTTGATAATCCTTTCTATCTGGTCAATGCCTTTTTAATCACTTCAATTCAAATACTTGGAGACTTGCCCCTCATTAATTGATTTGAGTCAGCAAGAATCCCCTCATGATGAGACTTTACCAGCAAAGATAAAACGTCACCAATCAAAACAGAGCATTGATTGAATATAATTAATAGACTGCTTTTTTTAATTTGACAAACATATTATCATCATGATTTATTTTCACTCTATATTAATTGCTGCAATTTTATGTATACAATGCAATACATCTATGTTACAGGAGATCAGGGATGGCCAACGTCTGCTTTCCTTGGGGGGCAACCTCCGATCTCTCAAGTTGGAGAATTGCAAGTCACTGGTGAAACTATTCCCACCCAGTTTGTTACAGAATTTGGAAGAACTAATAGTGGAAAACTGTGGTCAGCTGGAACACGTATTTGATCTTGAAGAGCTAAATGTTGATGATGGGCATGTTGAGCTCCTCCCTAAATTAGAAGAACTGACGTTGTTTGGTCTACCAAAGTTGAGGCACATGTGCAACTATGGCAGCTCCAAAAATCATTTCCCTTCTTCCATGGCTTCTGCTCCTGTAGGCAATATCATATTCCCTAAATTATTCTCTATTTCACTGTTATATTTGCCCAACCTCACAAGCTTCTCCCCTGGATATAATTCCCTCCAAAGGCTTCACCATACAGACCTTGATACCCCCTTCCCGGTGCTCTTTGATGAAAGGGTTAGTTTATCTCTCAGAATCCTTCTCTTTTTAATTCTTATGATTTTAATTTTCCTTTTAACATTGTTATCAATCAAATTATTGGAGGAAAATAAAGAAAATTTAGATTGAGCTGGTTCTTGTTTCTCTTTTTTTATTTTCATTTTTCACCTAAATTTAACTTAACGGTTAATAATAGAGTTTAATATAATTAAATGTTTAATTTATTTATTTTTATTCAGGTTTGAATGGTGGACGTTGAATGTAGTTTGTATTTATTAAAATATTTATAAAATTAATTATGATATTTCTTCTTACTCTAATTGGAAAAAATAATATTCAAATATCCTAAAATATTTGAATTATTAATATTATAAAAGTTTTATAATAATTAATTATATAATTATTATGAAAATTTGTATTGGAATAATAAAAATGATTTCTAATTATACTTTATTAGTAAAAAAATGCTAGAAAATTTTCTAAGTTAACACTTCTACACAATGTACATATCTTTGCATGATGCTTTTATAATTGAAGTATATGTTTGATTATTGAAATTAATTCACTAACTTTTATATTTTTAATTTGGGAAAGAATATCAAATTCTATTTTTTGATTTACAAAATTTATTGAATTATTTACTCTAATGAATATTTAGATGAATGTAAATTATGTTTTGGGTTTTTTTAATTAAGAAATATATATTAGAATTAGTGGTAGTTTATTTTTATTTTGTTGTGTGATAAATGTATAGAATTTTATGGATTTATTTTTTATTAATTTATTATCTAGATAAAGGAATTTTTTATAAACAAATAAAAAGTATTTAAGTAGTATTTTTGTATGATAAGTTTTTGTAGTTCATAATGAATTCATTCTCATCCAAATTACACGAGATTGTGGTGGTTTAATTTTTTTTTAAGACAATTAGATAAGAATCAATCAAAATATTTAAGGCTTAAAGTAATTTGCTTTAACAATTAAATAAAAAAATGGGAAAAGGAAAAACCAAACAAACGACTCTTTTGGAACATTTCAAATGTATGAGAGTTGTATTAAAATGAATTCTACGGGAACTCTGCTATTTCTTGATTGATTTTTTCCTTACAAATTCTTATAGTTTTAGATAATGAAATTCAACTTGTTTAAGCATGTACATTTTCCTCCACCCTTCTTTAAGATGTAGTTTATTGTGTTTTCCTACACATGGATAATTTTCTTTTTTCAGTTAGTCAAAATATATAAATAACAAAATGGTGGGATGAACTCTGCAGGTTGCATTTCCTAGCTTGAAGTTCTCATTCATCTGGGGACTGGATAATGTGAAAAAAATATGGCACAACCAAATTCCTCAAGATTCCTTCTCTAAACTAGAAGAGGTGACCGTATCATCATGTGGACAATTGTTGAATATTTTTCCATCTTGTATGCTGAAAAGGGTACAGAGTCTAAAGGTTTTGTTAGTAGATAATTGTAGCTCATTAGAAGCGGTTTTTGATGTGGAAGGGACAAATGTGAATGTGGATCGCAGTTCATTAAGGAATACGTTTGTATTCCCTAAAGTAACCTCTCTCACTCTTTCCCATCTACATCAACTCAGGAGTTTCTACCCGGGGGCGCATATTTCACAGTGGCCATTGTTGGAACAACTAATAGTGTGGGAGTGTCATAAACTCGATGTATTTGCATTCGAAACTCCAACATTCCAACAAAGACATGGTGAGGGAAATCTTGATATGCCCCTTTTCTTGCTCCCACATGTGAGTTTCCTAATTTTACGTTATCACGTTTCCTTAAATTTTACATTAAATAACTTGACCCATGAAAACGTGGATGCAGAACCCAAAACTAATTATTGGCCCCTACTTGATCCACAACTTCCTTTAGAGAGCATCCTTGATTTCCATTTTTCCTCCCTGTATATGGTTCAAACCAATATTGCAATTTATTGTAAATTTTATTGGTTTCCAAAAATTATTTAATCTATAACCAGCCAACTTATAGTAAACAATTGTGAACCACCTTTCCAATCCATTTTTATTCAAGTGACTTACACCTTGCATCATCATACTTCTCAGATGCTAAATGACAGCATAAAATTAGAACTCTGGACGTGGATGTCCAGTGCATCTTCTGTAAATAGCATAAAAAATTATATTAATTTTTCCATGTTCTTTACTTGGAATAAATAAATAAAACAACACTTCTTTGCAGATGTGCATATCCTAGTTATAACTGAGATAACAAATTTGTTTTATTCCAACCATTTCCCAGGTTGCATTCCCTAATTTGGAGGAATTAGCATTGGGTCAGAACAAAGATACAGAAATATGGCCAGACCAACTTCCAGTGGATTGCTTTCCCAGACTAAGAGTTCTGGATGTATGTGAAAATAGAGATATTTTGGTTGTGATTCCTTCCTTTATGCTTCATATATTACATAATCTGGAAGTACTTAACGTGGTAGAATGTAGTTCAGTCAAAGAGGTATTCCAACTTGAAGGACTTGACGAGGAAAATCAAGCCAAGAGGCTTGGACGGTTAAGAGAAATAAGGTTGCATGATCTTCCCGCGTTGACGCATTTGTGGAAGGAAAACTCCAAATCAGGCCTTGATTTGCAAAGTCTAGAGAGTCTTGAAGAGTGGAATTGTGACAGTTTGATAAATTTGGTACCATCCCCGGTATCTTTCCAGAATTTAGCTACTCTAGATGTGCATTCTTGTGGTAGTCTGAGAAGTTTGATATCACCCTCGGTAGCTAAAAGTTTGGTAAAACTCAAAACACTCAAAATACGTAGATCAGATATGATGGAAGAAGTAGTTGCCAACGAAGGAGGGGAAGCAATAGATGAGATTACTTTCTACAAATTGCAACACATGGAGCTTCTGTATTTGCCAAACCTCACAAGCTTCAGTTCGGGTGGTTATATATTCTCATTCCCATCCTTGGAGCAGATGCTGGTGAAAGAATGCCCCAAGATGAAAATGTTCTCTCCAAGCCTCGTGACTACACCAAGGCTAGAAAGAATAAAAGTGGGAGATGATGAGTGGCCTTGGCAGGATGATCCGAATACCACCATCCATAATTCGTTTATAAATGCACATGGTATGTACTGATGTGAGACCTTTTTAGATTTCTCAAGCGCAATTCATACTTAGACATTTATTATTATACCAATTAGCAACCATTAAAATGAAATGTTTTGAACTATTTTATGAAATATCTATCCTATCATCAAAGGAAATGATATTGCAGAATGTTCTGTTTCTGTATTTTGAAAATAAATAAAGTAGATCCGAAAACCTTTATTCTGAAACTGCAAATGGTATAAATAAATATATATACCATTTGCAATCACTAGTAATTGTAATCTCTTTATTTAACCTTATTAAATGCTCATAATGATTTATTTACGTTTTTTAGGTAATGTTGAGGCTGAGATTGTGGAATTGGGAGCTGGTTCAGCATTATGATTACATCATGTTTTGTTCTTGGGAATGTTACTCTTTGGCTGGATTGATTTCTAACCATGTTAATGCAATATGTATCTCTCTATCTTAATCTATTTGGTTATATTTTAGGTTTATATAGATTTGTTGGATTGTATGATATTTTCCACATTGTTCATAATTATTGAAATTTCTTCATAATTATGGATGGTTACTATTTGAGTCACATAATGAATCTCCACTTGTATCATAGTATAAATCTCTATTTATGGATTTATTATTGCTTATAGTTGGTTAGGCTTGAAGCAGTTGGGCTTGAGGTATAAAAACATAAATTTAAGGTTCTACAGGACTCATCATATGAGGACCATCAAATTTGAGATTGAGAGTTATAAGTACTAGCAACAAAAGTGTTATAGGTTTAAAAATACTTTTGTCAAAATCAATCCCAAATAAACCCTAAATAAGTATAAACCCCAAGAATGATAGAAATTCGAATTCATACCTTGCACAAAGTTCAAGTTTTGTTTGATGTGTTTCTGCTTAAAATTTGCAAGCTAGAATCATCCACTATGAAATAGACAATTTGTGAAATCTATATTCAAACTTATGATTCAATACTGCTTATGATATCATCAAATTCGATAGCGATACTTACATATTAAAATTAAATTATTTGGAGTTTTAACAATTCAATTATATTTAAACTTTTTTCTCATGAGTTGAGGAGATGAGATAAAAGAATAATAGTATGTGTATTTGATAATATTAATGGAATAGTAACAATTTGCAAAGAAAGCTTGTCAAATGAAAACTATTTGTCAAGAACATATGAATTTTATACATTAGAGGACAAATTATAAAATAATTTTACATGGTTAACAAATGAATGATATTTTGAACTGAAAATGTTTATATAAAAAAAACCAATTTAACACTCCCCTCAAATTTATGAGGTTTCTTCCAAAGTGATATTGTGGTATATCTTATGGTATCTTAACTCTAAAGCTACTTGGCAATAGACAAGGATGGAACATGAATATGGTGAAATATAGATTTGATCTAGGTACTACACTGAGACTATTGCTTGTCATGAAACTTCCCATTCTCTTACTCCCTAGAAATAGGAAAGTGGTGAGAAAGTGGAGATATGGGTCCTTTAAGGCTTGACCATATGTAGAAGAGAAAGGAAAAAGAAAAGACACGTTGCTTTTATTCAACTCCCACACTTTGATACCTTTTGTAGGAAAGATGCAATAATGTTAGAAAGATTGGAGCAAAGGGAAAGACCACTAGGGGATGAGCATGATCTAAGAGAGTACTTTCATCAAATCTTGGACTACATGAAACAACAAAGAGTGTATTTTGATAAGTAGTTAAACAATTAAAGCAACAAAACAAAGCTTTCATGAACGATAATGAGGAGTTGAATGTTCGATTAAGTATGAGGCATTCTTAATCCTTGATTACCTTGTCAATGCCACCCACTATGGAGGGTCCTTCTAGGTAGACTCACCTCTTTAGAAGATGACAAGTATTTCAAGAATGGGAGTTACAGTCTTTTAAAGACAAGGCAACATTAGAAATATAATTGGATACGTTGAAGGATCATGTTGACTCCATGTAGGGAAAAATGCCCTTTAACTTATAAGTAGAATAATGCATGGATTGACCCATAGTCTATTCACTTTGCATATTATGGAAGTAGAAGTGCCTTTGGAATTTGTTTTCTCAAAGTTCTTGATTTATGACAGGACCGATGACCTTGTTGATCATCTTATGTAGTTTTTTTTGCTAATTAATGGGTTTAGTCTATAAGAACTTCTAGAAAGTGTCCAAAATTCCTAATTAATATAAATTCCTTTTTGTAAAGAATATTGTATATAATATTTCCAAAGTTGATATATTATTATACTATTAGATTTCTTTATAGACTAAGAAAAGTTATAAGGAATATTTTTATAAATATTATAGGTCATGAGGAAAAAATGTTATAAAATGGGGATGGGCTTATAAACACTATAGGTCGATAAAAATGTGAGGAAGAATGAGAGACATCCGACGAAGTGAGGGGCTCATGGTTTCAAGTGTAGATACAAAGAGTTGGGCAACATGGAATGTTTCAAGAACCTAAGAGTGGTATCTGATTTTCTAGACATGGTTGGTCGAACCATGTTAAAACCTCGGGTACCTTTGTGTGAATTGTTTTATCCTTGTGTTCTTAGACTAATATATTTACATCAAATCTTCTATTAGCACAACAAATTAGTATCAAAGCTCAAGATGAAGATTTCTAGAAGTACCAAAGAGAATAAAGCACACAAGATCATAGCAAAAAGAATTTTAGTTGAAGGTGGATTCAATTGCTCTCTTGTCAAAATGTAATATAAAAAGTGTATAGTGGAAAGATGAAAAATTGACTTAATGGAATTTAATCCAAGGTGAAAATTGTTAGAAAGTGTCTTAGATTCCTAATTAGTGTAGATTCCTTTTTCTTTTTCCTTTTGTAAAGAATATTATATAAAATACTTCCTAAATCGATATATTATTGTAATATTAAATTTCCTTATAAAATATTAAGAATATCTCTACAAATGTTTTAATTCATAAGGGGAAAATGTTATGAAATGAAGATGGACTTATAAAGACTATAGTATAGAGATATTTTGGTTGTCATTCCTCTATGCTTCAAAGATTACATAAGTTGGAAAAACTCACTGTGAGAAGCCGTGGTTCTGTGAAAGAGGTAGTCCAACTTGAGGGACTTGTTGATGAGGAAAATCATTTCAGAGCACTTGCAAGGTTAAGGGAACTAGAGCTGAATGATCTGCCTGAGCTGAAATATTTGTGGAAGGAAAATTCTAATGTAGGCCCTCATTTTCAAAATCTTGAGATTCTTAAAATATGGGATTGTGACAACTTGATGAATTTGGTGCCATCCTCAGTGTCTTTCCATAATCTAGCAAGTCTAGACATATCCTACTGTTGCAGTCTGATAAATTTTCTACCACCCTTGATAGCAAAAAGTCTGGTGCAACTCAAAATATTCAAAATAGGTAGATCAAATATGATGAAGGAAGTAGTTGCCAATGAAGGAGAGAACGCAGGAGATGAAATTACTTTCTACAAATTGGAAGAGATGGAGCTTTGTGGTTTGCCAAACCTCACAAGCTTCTGTTCAGGGGTTTATACATTATCATTCCCAGTCTTGGAACGTGTGGTGGTGGAAGAATTCCCTAAGATGAAAATTTTCTCTCAGGGCCTCTTGGTTACACCAAGGCTAGACAGAGTAGAAGTTGGAAATAATAAAGAGCATTGGAAGGATGACCTTAACACCACTATCCACCTGTTGTTTAACACATGGTACGTGCTGATTCATCAATCTTCATTGTGTCCCTCAACTTTTATGGTGATCTTGTTCGTAGTGCAGTAGAAATTTTTTATGTTCCATTTATAGATGGATGCTTTTCCTAGCACAAAATTTATTTAGTAGCTTAGAATACTTGCAATTGAAGTGTAGCTGAACAACCCATGTCTTGAATCACCAAATTAGCGTGGGCCTCTCTGGCCAATGTTACAAAGATCAGTCTAGTCAGAGGCATATTCCAAGCACATTTCTTTCACTAAAGGATTGAAAGCAAGTCAGAACCATGGTTCATTTTTAAGTGTTCAATTGTCAAAACCATGCACTCAGTCAACATCAAATAACACACAACTGCAAATTATTGGGACTTCCCTTGATTTATAATTTTTTTCCTGATGAATGTAGATACTAATTATGGATAACTTCACTGATTCTCACCTTTTCTACTCTCATGCTCAATGTGGCCTGAATTTCTAGGATTTGGACACTGCATTGACTTTCTTTAATTCATTTGTATTTCAATAATGGTAGGGCCTTTCATCTTCATGTCCATTTCTTAGGTGCAGAGGATGAGTATTAAGCTTTTCTTCACTTTCTGTGAATGTTAAACAGTGTTGCTGTCAGAGAGACACTGCCAATCTTGTTTGATTCATTAAGATCAAAGTCAACTGCAATTCGTACTTAACATGTTATTGTTAAACCCATTAGCAGCCATCAAAATGAAAGCTTGTGACTCTTTTCTGAAATATTTATCCTATGATCAAGGAAATGTTATTGCAGAATGTTTTATTCCTATATTTTGAAATAAATATGAAAGCTCTATTCAGAAACATAAGAGGTTCTTCGAATTGTATATCACGTGAAAAACCCAGTGAGAATGGTCTCTTATTATAGAATGTTACTGTTATTGAGCTTTCCAATGCTAGATGCTTTGTGATGTTTTGATGTTGGGATGTGTAAATACCCAGAATCTGAGATGTAGCCTAACCTTCTCTAAGCCAATGCCGGATACCAGGATGTTGTGTCATTCTGATTGCTTAATACCATGATTTCAATTTCGCACATATCATGTTGAATTGATTATTTTATTGGCTAATAAATCAATCAACTTAAAGGGATGTTTTGGAATAAATTGAAAATGATGTTGCTTGCGAATACAAATTTTATGTAATCTGCTTGATCATATTTTGAACTCCCACTCATAGTATTGCATTTGTTTTCTTTTAGGCGATTGTGATCTTGAGATTGTGGAATTGGGAGCTGCTTCAGCATTGCGATTACACCATGTCTAGTTCTTGTGCAACTTCAGTTGCTGCGGTTGTCAAGTTGTGGGGTTAAGGAAATTGTTGCAAAGGAAAATGGATAGATACAATGCCTGCAGCACAACTACCACTAAGCCTGGAAATTCTCCAGAAGTCTTTGGGAGCACAACTACAACTAAGTCAGGAAACACTCCAACTAGAGTCAAGGTAAACATAACCTTTTGGTTAAAAGACATCAACTGATTCTCATTGTGGGCATGATGAGAAACTATTTGATAATATTCTGATTCTTTAGCCTTGTTACCACTTTGACCGTTCGTGATTATCATTGGCTTGTAGGATGTTAAGTAATAGGTATGTATGTTGTCTATGCTGTTAATAAATTTACTATTGTACTGCTGAATTGACATTTCCATTAGTAGAATCACATAAACAAACTTGAGATGTTTTAAGGCTTTGTGTGAATAGCACAAATGATTACCATTTCACCCTCTGCCCATTGCCCACTCTAAAACCGACTCTACAATTAACATCCTCCTACCTGCTTCTGATAGTCTGTCATGCTCTCAATCCATACCTTTCCCTCACCTCTTTTAGGCACCATACCCCCCACCCCCCTCCCCTCCTCTCTACACTTCGCCCTTTTGGCTCTCCCAAAAAGAATTTCTCTCAGTAACAAATCATCAATATCATCCAAAAAGAGTCTTGTTAAGGTTGGATGGACTTCTAATACCCAAGCTTCCCTCCTTTGCCTAAGTTTCAGTTGCCGCAGCTTTTTCTGCCTGCAGCAGATATTTGGAGGCTAGTGGGTAGGTTGAGGGGATGGTCTTTAGGCATCCTTTTTTGGCTCGAGTTGGGCTGGTGGTCCAAGCAGTATCAAGGCCTCCTTCTCCTACAGGTTAAGAGGTGGGAGGCCCTGAGTGCCTTAAGCCTTGCTCTTTGTCTGTTGACCTGGATCGACCATGTTGTTCTTCGGCCCATTCCTTTTCGGTTGGAGGCATAGTCCCTTTCTGCCTCATGTCGAGCAGTTCCTGTTGAGGGCTCACATGATCTTGTCATGGGCCAGCCCAAAGGTTCTTTTAAGAGGCTTCATTTCCTCTAGTAGGTGAAAGACACATGTTCCAGAACCTTCCCTTAAACCTTTGCTTCTTGGCAGCAACACAGATCGCTGATGAACAAGTGCCATATGCTGATGTTGCTCTCTTCTGTGAAGCGGAAGGTTTCACAGGTAAGGCCTCGTCTTTTGTTTTGTTGTTGAGGGGTGGGATTTCTCCTTTTTCTTCTTCTATTTTCAAAGATGAGGGTGTGCTAATGGATTTGGCTAAGAGCGTAATTCTATGGAAGGAACAAGACGAGGGGTTTTCTTTAGAAAGCAAGGGAGGTGGTTATGGACCTTTGTGGATGTTCTCCAATGAGGATCTGGTAGTGGATGTTTCAAAAAATTCTTACAACGATGTCGAGTGTGTGGTCATTGATTTGTGTAGTGAGGTGGGGGCTCTAGGAAAAGATAACCCCAGTAAGAACATGCTGGACTCCTCTTTCAAGAATTTCATCTCCTTCAGCAAGTCTTTGGGATCGCCTATGGATAGTTTTCAAAAGGAAGTTGTCTCTCTATTAAGGAAGTTCGAAGCTAGAAATGGTCATACAATGGGGTCTCAAGTATTAAGAGGAGACCTTTGTCTATATCTCGTTTTGATAGGCAGCTTTGGAACTTAGAGAGCTCGGTTAATTACAATCAATTTAGCGGAAAAGGGTGGAGTTAGAAGAGTGGGTGGAAAGTGGATTTTGAGTGTTTAGGTTAGAGTTGTGAAGAGTGGCTACAAGATTAGGGAGGAGTGATGTAGGCTATATTCAGTCAAGAGTTAGCATATTTGGTTGGCTGCAAGTTGGATGTATGAGCAATGTTTTCACAACCGGACCAGTTATCGAACTGGAAAAATTACCGGTTCACAGTTCACTGGTCGGATCGACGGTTGTATTGCGATTGAATTGATGATGTAATAAATATATCATTTGTATATTATATAAAATTAAAAATAATTATAAAAAATTAAAAATATATAAAATTATAAATTTTAATAATGTTTGATTTTTATATTTGGTATATTAAATTAAATGATGAAGTTTAATATTTTAAATTTTATTAAATAGAATATGTAATATTTAAGAATGAAGATATATTTAAGATGAAAAAAATTTATAATAATTAATTTTATCTTTTTATCTTTGTATTTTATTGTTTTAAAATTATTCTATTAATTAATTTATATTATTTTTTATAATTATTGTTATAAAAATTAATAGGAATTTAAACATTTACATTTCTTTAAAGATTTTATATGATAAAAATTTGAAATAAAAACATTAATCTTAGATTCTTATTATATATATTTTTTAACAACACCATTTAATAAATATGGTGCAATGCTCAATGGTTAAAAGGCTTCAAACTTTGAGATCCGTCTAGCCCTCCAAGAAGTAATATTTTGCTTCTAATTAGTCCCAGTCCCACATCGGAAGCACATGAATTCTATGTGCTCTAAGTGCTCTATAAATACCTTCAACATCCAAGCCAAACATGCCAGCAAATTAGGCTTGGAGATATGGCCCAAATATAAGTTTTATAAGCTTTCTTGCCATTGGATTGGGCTCTAGTGGCCTGGACCAAATATAAGCTTATAATTAGTTTTAGTTTTATAAGTATTGGGCATGGAAATGGGCCCGATGGATAATGGGCCTCTTAATAGTTAGCAAATATTTATAACAATTAAGGTCTGATCGGTTTGGAAAAAATCGGACGGTTTGTCCGATTCAGTGGTTTGACCATCGGTTTGAACGGTTTAATGTCAAGTTGACTACAAAACGGTTCATTGTGATGGACTGAACTGGAAAGTACACCAGTCAACGGTTTGAGTGGTTGGACCGGCCGGTCCGGTCTGGTTTTTAAAACAATGTGTATGAGTGCCATCAGTTTTTCTAGAACTATAGGGTGTTATTTTTGTATTGGGTTTTGGTTTGTTTCTATTTTCCCTTTGCTTGCTTTTAGCGCATTTTGTATACTTCATGTGTACTTGGTGTGCCTTTTCCAAGCATTTTTCAATATAATTTGCTTTTTATCTATTAAAATAAACAAAACCTAAGCACCCCTCCCTCGTCTGTGCAAACTATTCAACCAATTCGTTGGCTTTTCATCAAAGCACTTCTCCCTAAACAAAATCCCTTTGTAGGCTAGGAAAAGTTTTTTTTTTTTAATCAACGTTAGCTTTCCTCCTTTTGATAAGTCATTTTTCTTCTATATTGCAGTCTATTTATGAAATCTTCATCTCCTTCATGTGTAATCATCCTTGGGATTATATGTGGGCAATAGAGTAACCTCTTTTAGGCTTTTAATAAATTGAGGAAATAAACATGCAGTGCTGTTCAAATAGATGACCTTTTGCTAGGTGAGACTCTAATACCATGTTGAACAACCAATTTTTCTAAAAGCTTAAACTTGTAGGATTTGAGCCTATAATGCGTATCATGCACTCTAGTAGACCACATCTAAGATTTGTCTACCTTTTACACATTCATGTTGAGAAGTTGAAACCTCTTTTCCCATCATGCAAACACACATACCCCCCCCCCCCCCCCCCCCCCCCCACACACACCCACATCCACCTAACTAATCTATGTCTTTTAAATCTTTTGTACCCCCTTCATTTTGGGACTAACACCATAAAAGTGGCATTTAGGCTTCTTTTAAAAGAGCCTAACTTAAAAAACTATGCAAAAAATCTCATCACCTCATTTTTTCACAAAGTCCCCCAAAAATGCCAAAAAGCCCTAGGGGCTTTATCGCTATACAAACTAAGAGTGTTGAATAGACCTTCACCTTAAAAAATGAATTCTCTAAGGACTTTAAATCTTCTATACTCAAACTTTTAAACATCCCATTGAGATTCATCCTTTATGCTCCAAACTCGAAAAGAAGACTATATAAAGCACTTGTCGTTCTTTTCTTTATGTCTACATCTTCTAATAACATTTCTACATTGACCCTAGTTTTAGTCAAATATTTTCTTCTTCAATGAGCATTAGCCATTTTATGAAGGAATCCTGTATTTCTATCTCCATTTTTAGTCATATATCTTTTGATTTTTTCCTCCAAAAGACTTCTTCCATTGTTGCCCACTTTCTAAACTTATCCACTACCGTCCTCCTAGCTTCGACCTCCTCGGTTGAAAGAAAGACTTCCTTAGCATCCTAGAAATTAATCTAATTTAAAGTTGTAACTTTATGGAAAGTGACATGCTCAAATACATCTCGATTCCATAATTTTAGATCATGTTTTAATGCTTTTAGCTTGAATGCTAAGATGTGGCTATATTAACCGCTAATATTGCATCCTACCCACCAATTTCTAACAAGGTCTTTGAACCCTTACACTTTCAGCCGCATATTTTCAAACTTGAAGAGTGTTTTGCCATTTCTTATCCCTCCTCCATTTAATAAAATGGGAGAGTGAGGTTGGAAATCAGTCTTGGGAGGACACTCGAATTAATCTACTGAAGTGGTTCCTCTTTCTCTAGAAACAAGGAATTGATCTAGCCTTGGTGAGGATCAATTATTTAACCCTTTAGTCCATGTTATAGAACCACCAACTAGAGAGATGTCCCTCAAATGAAGTTCCTTTGTGATCTTTGAAAAGTGCCACATTGTTGTTGAGCATCTTAAACATTTACTCATTACCTCAAGGAATCTTATCACATTGAAGTCTCCTCTAATACATGAAGGTCATTCCAAAACCATATTACATCAACCATTTTCACCCAAAATTCCTCTCTCCCCCCTTTTTGGGCTAACCCATGCATTCTTAAAAACATCTAGACAAAGTTGTCCTCATAGTTTTTGAATCAATAAGAGATTGGATGCACCCCACTTCATATCAATTAACTCCAACACCTTATTGCCCTAAAAGACTAAAGTCTCCCTTACCTGACTTCTAGCTTCCACAAAACACTCCGTTCCAAGAATTTGCCCATACCCAAACTGCTCTAAATTTGTACCGTCATTTAATAGACCTTGGTTTCTTGTAAACACACAAGGTTTTTTCATATGTGATTCAATCAATGATTTCCATTTTTAACCTCATTTAACCCTTCTAACATTCCAAGAAAGAATGCGAAGCTTGATCATCAAACCTTGATCAATTCCTAATTGTTCTTCCCACTCCTCACTTTGCCTAAAGCAAAACTATGGTTGACGAAGCACTTCAGCTTGCAAAGCTCCATCTCAAATCAAGATCCATAGATATATTTCCTTTTTAACCCAATTTTGGAGACTTTGCCCATTTTCATAAGCTTTATCCTCCTTAAGTAGCCAAGATTTCTCCTTCAAATCCACCAATTGGCATTCCCACAAACTTGCTGAAAGATGCGAGCTTATTGAAGCATCCCACGAAGCGTGGAAATCCTTTTCAAAACAACAAGGGGAAGGATTCCTTTATTGCAATAGTCCCCACTTCCAACTCTTTTGCTCCCACATCACTAACGGTTCTCATGCTGTTTTCAATGGACTCCATTGATGTGCCACCAATCAAAATCATGTGTAGAGTCCCATTTTCCTCTCCATCGGGTTTAACGAAGTGCACTCTAAGTTGCTTACTCCACCCTTTCTTCTAAATGCTTTCCTTTAGATAGAAGAGAAGGAAGAGAGACCTTGTACCATCAAAAGGAAGGAGAGGGAGGAGCCATACTTGGAAAGCATGACGCTTCTAGCATAAGAGCTTTGTTGATTGGAATAGGTCTCAACAAAGTTGCCTTTACATTAGCCAGCTTCTCTATTGTGTGATGGCAACCACCCTTACTCCTCATGTTACGCAATTGACTATTGAAGCAACACCTTTTCACAATGGCTAGTACTTGTGTTAGCAAGCTTTTATGAATGGTAGAGGGCTTGTTTGTTATTGGGAGGCCCACATCAAAAGAATGTGTTGACCCTCTTACCTCCATGCTCTCCACAATGCATGACATACCCAAACCTCTTGCCTCCTTTTAAGCGGCGTTGGTTTAACCTAAGAAAGCCATGGTGGGACCTCTCACCACAAATGAATGACAAAACAAGATAGACACCACAACCTACAGCTTTTTGGTAACCTTCTCCCATCTGTTTTAATCAAAACTCTCACCATTTGCAAATTACGCCGCTTCATCATGTCTTCATTTATTGGCATAAATTATTTAGATTGACTAAGTTAGGCTGGATTTCTCTTAAGAGTATTTTTAACATGATGACCATTGCATACAAGGGATTGTGAGATCCAATAAAGGCTTGGTATTGTGGCAAACTACTTGTTTGGCTTTGATATAGGTTGTGCAACAGGAAAGAAATGTTAGAATTTTTTAAGCTAAGCAAGTACTTCAGAGGTTCTTTTGGAAACCATTCATTTCCTTGCTTCCTTTTGGGCCTCTTGCACCATAACTTTTAAGGGAATTCCCTCAATGTGGTTCTACATGATTGGTTGTCAGTGTGTTGGTCCAAAGATGCAAGCTAGCAAGGAGAGGTGGTTTTGTGTACTTTCCATATGGTGTATAGGTTTACTTAGTAATTTGGAGGTTCCATTTGTTTAGTTCTTTGTTTTTGGGAGGATTTCTTATCCTTCTTTTCTATTTTTTAAATCTTTATTTAATATACTACATTGTTGTTTCTCATTAAAAAAAAATGGTGTCTTCATTTATTGCCTTGAAACACCCATATATATATCCCAATTACTTAAAAAACTCCCTATCCCACAAGAAAATCAGCAGCTCGACAATTCTCACCCAAGCTTCCTCTGCATGGACTCCTCTTAAACAACCCACCTTAGGGATGCACTTGTCAAACAACCTCTTTTTCTTAAAAATTCTCCCCTCCCAAAAAACCTTGTTTGCTTTGGTGACCTTTTCAAACTTCAACAATATGAGAGATCATCCTAGCAATGCTAAATGAAGGCTCTCTTGCAGTCACAAGTTAAACCTAACCCCCATGCCTTTAGTGAAGGCAAGAACAGGGTTTGGTTTGAGAAGTTACCCTTACCTTCTAGGAAAACTAGGGAAGACCTTTTTGCCTCCATTGAGCACACAAAACAAAATAGGAACATTACTCTGCAACTCTAACTGATAATTCTTGCCATCCTCTATCCAGCTCTTCCTAAAAGGCCTCAGGTCCTCTTTTAGACAGCAGGCCTCCACCCCACCAATAATTGACAAACTCTTCTTGCCAAATCTGACCCATTTTGAGAAGCCTCAACTCCTCTCTGTAATCTCTCCGACCACCTTGCTTTTGACTAGCTCAAATCAAAATCTTGAATGATTATGATTCTACTTCAAACTGTCTTCTTCCTCCTCTCAATTCCACACCAATTCTCTTCCTTTACTTTTCTCAAACTATACAACTATTAGTAAATGAATTACTTTTATGTCAACATTCTACCAAAAATTGGATTAAGTGCTATATAAAACCTAGTGAAAATTCTGAAACTTTGTCGTGTCCCTGAATTCATCAGTACCACCCTACTTGCTCACAGTTTTCTCTCTGTTGGAACGAGCATAGCCTGCCTAGGCTAGGCTCAAGCAATTGAGATTGAGAGAATCATCCATGACATTTGCAACAAGGATTGATTTCCCAATGATCATACATGTTTAATGTTCATTATCATTCTCTTCACTAGTGAGCATAACCCATTAAGGGTTATTGGCTGCCTAGAAATCTATTCTCCAGTCATGGACTAGGATTGATTTCCCATCACCATTTCTTAAATCCTGTCCTTGCTTATTCTCAGTTCATATATTTTGAGTTTGATAATTTTGCAATGATTGAGGTGTTGTAGACAAGACTTTGATAACATTATCATTTTTGACTTTTAAGTCCACTAATGGAATGTACTATCCCAATTTACTTTTGGAACTGTGGGAACAAAACATATATCTATATTGCATTTTTCCTTTTTAGTTTATAGAGAAGTCATATTTTCTTCATTAATTTGTATATAAAACATGACATAAATGGCACTGAAATTGGAAAATAAATCATGTTGGTTTTCTTGGTTAAACTGTATATTATCTTTTTTGTTTTGATAAGATCTTCTAAGTTCTGGGATGATTTCTTATCTTTTGTTTTACTTTCTATTTCTAATTCATTTCAATGAAGTTTTTTCTGATTAACCAACAAAAAAAATAAAAATAAAAAATCAGGCGCATTTCTTATCAATAGTCTTGTCCACCTGGTAGTATCATCTACAAGTGCAAAATAATGCTAAAATCACATATTAGTTGGTTAATGATACATTGAAATGATGTACTTATGCCATTGTTAGCTGTTACTAGAAGGAAAAGATGAAGTACATTGTTTAACAAACTGAGACACTTGAAGATGTAAGTCTGATGGATTTAGAAGTAAGCCATCATCTATCCTTAGAAGTAAGGATTCAAATACTATTATACCTATCACAATGTGAGCTTATCATTGGAGCCAATAGATAGGGTTAAGTGGTGAAAAAGTATCCATGGAATAGACTTTATAATTCTGATTTTAAGCTTGGCTGAGTTGACTTGTGTGCATGAGTCCTGGATTTGATTCTTTTAAAGAATTAGGACATGACTCTACTATATAAATTGCTTGACTCATGACAACTTCCAATCATTACATAACAAAAAATGGCAAAAGGTTATATTAGGATTAGAATAGGAACACAAGGTGATTCCATTCAACTACTGGGGTGTTGAGCACCTTCCGTCCACATTTTTAAAGACGTTTTCTTGTCAAGAGATGCTAAAGCTATTTACAGTTGGTACTTCTAAGTTGGAAGAAAGGATTGGGGCAAATGGCAACTTGGAAGAACTTCACTTCAATCCCAGTACCGAAGGACTTGAATTCAGGAGTGGATTTTGAAAGGTTGTTTACTTCCTGCAAATCACCTTGTGTAAGAACTAGTGGAAAGAAAGGAATTTGAAACAAAATAAGACAGTATTAATAGACTGTTGAATGAAAAGGATTGAATGGGAATCATCTTAGCGACTGGTCATAGTCGTATGAGTAAAAACCTCCTGGAGGGGAGAGACAATCTTTCATGAGAGAGGGACGAGCAAGTGATGGATTAGGAGAGAAATAGGTAGGTCGTCTAAGTGATCAGGAAAGAAATAGCTATCTATCATTTCTAAGCTATCAGAGTCCAATCACAGTAAGCAAGAGATACAGGAATCATCACTGACAGATGTAATTGAGAAAGCAAGCCCTCATTCTTTTGAATTAGGTTTTATACTCTGGTCCTGCTCCCTGTTAAAGCTTGATTGTTATATGCAAGTGTTGTTTTGTCTGTGGGCTGGTGAACTTTGCAAAAATGCTTATGTTGGGAGAAGGAGGACATCTAACTCAGACTTACCTGCCTTCCTGGAAGCAAGTTTCAGCTATTGATGTTGCCTGTTATTGGTACTACTAGTCTTGTTGCTACCTACTAGAGTAGTGCCTTCTATACCACTTAATAGAAGCAAAATCTCATCAACATTGATTGAACAATTGACCTACACTTCTATTGAAGGAATTGAATAGGACTTCATTGCATGAACAGGTTCTTGATAAAGGAATAATCTTAATTAAGAATTTTCTCTTAAAATCTCAGGGAATATCTCTAAGAAGTAAATCCTCAATCTCAAATTAGTGAGAAGATATGAACTTGAGCTTGGATGGGGCTGTATCAAGTATGTTTCTTGTGAAATATAACTTTTCAAAGAAAGACTGAGATCAAACTACTCGATTAATTGATGTGCACTTTAGCAATTCTATCAATAAAAGCTTAATTTGGCTCACTTTCATCTTTGGAAACTCAATTTAAATCAAGACCCAACTAATTATTATTAGAACCAAAAATATTTTTGGTTCTGGATACATTTATAGTTGTATCTAGTTTTAATTTATTTTGTGATTAATTTAGACTGTCTTTAAAGGAATTTTAGAAGGATTAAATAATTTGGAAAGGTCTCACTAGAAATGTTGCTCAAGGGAAGCTTGGATGAGTCCTCTTCAAATGCAGTATTAGTGCTTTCTTCAGAAATTTTAGTCTTCATGGACCAGATTGGTGAGAATTGACTTGGACAGCATTACAACTTAATCTTTTCATGGAAATGCCAAAATTTCATATTTTGATTTGATCAAATCCAAACATAACTTATTTTTGGTGGGTGTTACTTCAATATTTAGGAATAAATCTAATGTTAAAAATAAATCATTGAAGTGAAGTTTTAGGAATTTCAAGCCCACAAAGCAATTAAAAGAAAGAAAAAGAAAAGATGAGAAATGGTATTAAGCCCATCTATTCATCAAGAATTATATTTGGTTGGGACTTGGAAAGAATATTTCAAAGAGAAGTCTTTTTTTAGTGTGTTGAGGTGAATGTCTAACACTGTCCCTACACGTTGGGTTATGAGCCTTTTGTTCGCTTGAGCCTATTGGTTATGCCTTGAGGCATTTTCCTTGAGCCTAGCCTTAGCCCCAGGGGCCTTTAAAAACTCTTTCTTAATCTATGCCAGTTGATTACTACTCAAAAAGTGCTATTTGATAGCCTTTAATTAATCCTTTTTAACACTTTTGAGTAGTAGTTTAGGCCTTTTAACTCAATTGGCATGTTAAGGATCCTTTAAAGCAATTTTGATCACTTTGTGCAAGTTTTGGTGTTTTTGTTAGTATTTTGATCACCAAAGCAAGTCAAGAATGAGGAGAACTATGAGGAATCTTGGGCAAAGCTTAGAATTCAATTGCCAAGAGTGAATCCGGATTGCAAGGAGAAAAAGCAAAGAGGATCAGTCATGGAGCATATTCTTGATGACAGTCGTAGCAGCCACTTTTGGAGCACTTTCTGAAGTCCAAATGATGCAAGCTATATACCATTTCAAAGCTCAGGAAGTCAACAATCCAATGCTTCAAACGGTGTGCAATTTGGAGTTGAAACGAAGAAGTTGCAGCCATTACAAGCCAGTCACTCTAAAGTGTTGCGGAATCAGCACTTTGTTGCGAGAATTTCGCAACACTTTTGTACAGTAAGGTGTTTCTCCTTCTGACGATGCACGAACCATGCCGCGAGAAGGGAGCTGGAAACTTCAAGATGGAAGCCAACTTTGCAGCCTGGTGAAGATAGCTTGGTCTTGCGAAATAATTTCGCAGCCCTCTTGGGTGTCTGCGAAATTTCGCAGGCACCACTTTTCTCCTGCGAAATGGCTCCTGAAGCCTCCCGAAGCTTGCTACCGACATTGGGAGATATTTTCCATTAGATTTTTTGTTGTCTAAATCCCAAAATACTCCTTGTAAACCACCAATTACATGATTCCTTAGTTTTTAAGTTAGTAAAAAGACCAAATATCAGTGTAAGAATTAGTTTTATATTGCTTTAATATAAATACCTCTCGAGAGCATGTTCTCAGAGAGGAGTTCCTTCTGTAAACATTTTGGGAAGTAAGTAAAAGGTCTTTTCTTTCTACTGCCTTACCTTCTCACTTTGTATTTTCATTTTATTTCTAAGTTATGAATTCTCTGAGGAGTTTTCCCCAGAGAATGAGTAACTAAACCTCCAATTCCTTGGAGCTAAGGTTGCCGGGGAAGGTTCCAAGTGCAAGAATGCAAAGCTCCGTGGTTTTAGTTTTTAATGAAGAGGAAGTGAAATCCTTCAGTGATTTCAATGTTTTTAGTTAACTTAAAACATCTTAGAGTCACCTGGGCCAACACTTGGTAAGGCAAGTGATTTCCAACCGTGGAAATGCACTAGTTTACCCCTTGCGAGCCTCTGGTAGGTGACTTCAAGGTAGGATTTTCTGGAATTACCAACACTTGGTAAGCTTTTGGACTCCTAGGAGACATCCATTAGTTATCTCTTGCGAGTTTGTGAAGGGAAGTCCAAGGTTAAAGATCACCTTGAATGGTAAGTGCTCGTGAGAGGCATGAACCATTGCAAGTTGTATCAGTGAGAGAATTAAAGTGAAATCTAATTGAAGGAGTCTCTGTACATCACCGGTTAGAGAATTGACTATAAGTTGAATCTCTAATGCGAGGAAATGAACCATCTGACCGGAGCTATGTCTTTTGCATGAGGAACCACCCCAGTGAACCTAAATCTCCAAGGAATGCTTTTCTTCCTAAATTATTCCAAACTTCTGTTAAGTTAGTTAGTTTAAGTCTCAACCTTTACCAATCAAAGTTTGTGTTTTATTTCTTAAACTAACCGTGAAATGAAACAAAACCAATTCACTTGGAATTGGTATCCTTGATTGCTTGCAAATCATTCCCAGTGAACGATCCTTAGAGCCACTATACTATAGTAGCTTTGTATTTGCTACCCTAGTGTATGGTGTTATAGGTATAAATTTTGTTGATCACTTCCTCAATCAAGGAGCACCAGCTGAACACAAATCAGCTGAGACACCAATTGGGCATGAGTCACCAGTATCCTTATTTATTTATTTTTATCATAAACAAAATATATATTGATAATAGTATAGTTCAAGAGAAGGATGAAATGTCCTTCCCACAAAATTCCAGTATCATTATGAAGATGGGAGCTCATACTAATTGTCTTAACACTGATTCTTTGAATGTAGCTTTAAACCTACGGGATTTGATTCCCTTCTTTCAATCCCTTGTTCTTCAAGGTTTTATTCAAGTGGTTTTGTTGTTTGTTATTATGCTCATATCAAGGCACACTTTTTAAGGATGCCATTACCTTCTTAGCTCTATTTCTATTTCTTGGATTTATTTAAGTGATTTTTCTGTTTGTTTAAAATTTAATATTTACAGAGTAGTGTATTTTCCTTCTTATTGTACCATTATATAATTTTTCTTAACTGCATTGAACTCAAGAAATGAAATTGGTATCTTTTGTTATTTTTTATTCCATAAAATGAGTTTGTAATGTCGATAAATATTGTTAATTTTTTGTTTTTTTCTGGCTAATAACCTAGCATAGGGATAGCCATGTGTTTTTGAGCTCTCTAGTTTTTCTGGGTGATAGTTTGGCACATGCCTGCAATTGGCTAAATGAAATCTCATTTAGCTATTCAAATGGTTCTGGATTTATTTGTGAAACTACTTTATTATTCCAAATAACTTACTGTTGTCCTTTATAAATTCAAACATGTAAGGAAACTTCCCCCACCAAAATTTCATTCTTGAACTTTTCAGAATATTGATTGAGTATATTCTCTGGTTGCACTCCTGAACTCTTAATTTGCCATCATGGTTTTGTGTGCGGAAAATTGATTGGAAAAGGACTTTAATGTGGCTGATTATGGATGTTCTTGTCTACAGGGGTGTGTGCATAATATACATGTCTTTGCAATCCATAAGGAAAATAAATGATAAGGATGAAACAATGGGAGATGGAAGCCTTGACAATGTAACTAATCTGCAAGAGTTTTTTGCATTAGTGTTGTTAAAGAACAAGAAATGAGTGAAGTAATGTGCCTCTCCCTTTTTTTTTTTTATTAATTAGAAAATAATAAAATAAAACAGCCCTATAATAATCCTGACACTCAAAATACAATAATAGACACTCAAATAATCTTTTACACTCCCCCTCAAGATGGAGTAAAGAAATATTCAATTCCAGGCTTGGAACAGATATATAAAAACAGATTTTTGGAAAATGACCTTGGTAAATATGTCTCCAAGTTGGTTTTCTCTTCTAACATAAGAAGTGATCACATAACTTATCATCATTACTTTCCAAATGAAATGACAATCCGCCTTAATATGTTTAGTGTGCTCATGAAACATAAGATTACTTGCAATACTTTTAGCGACTTGATTATCACAAAACATAATCGTAGGCTTCTTAGTTTCAACATAGAATTCCTTGATAAGGTTTTTTATTCACATGAGCTTACAAGCAGCACGGGCCATAGCATGATACTCTGCCTCAGCCTTAGTGCTATATTTGGCCACAACATTTTGCTTCTTGCTTTTCCATGTTATCATATACCCTTCCACAAAAGTACAATACCAATACCCACTAGTAGATTGCTTGTTAGATTTAGAACCAACCTAATCAACAGATGAATAATTGAAAATGTTAAGTTTAGTGCTCTTCTTATATAAAATACCCATTCAAACTATCCCTTTTAGATATCTAAGAATGCAACTAAAGGCATCCCAATGCACTTCTTGAGGACTCTCCTTATATTGACTGATAACCTATAACAAAGGTAATATTAGGATAAGTCATAGTCTAATACTTGAGTTTTCCAATGCGACATCTATTCTTCTTGTATCAACATAATCTACACAAGCTACCTTGTCATATTAGGATTCATAGGTGTATTTATAGGTTTAGATCATAGCATACTAGTCTTAATAAATCTTACATATATTTTCTTTTGAGACAAAACCAATAAGAGCAACTTCAATGCCCAATAAATATCTAAGCAACCCAGGTTTTTAGTTTAAAATGTATTATTCAACTGTGTTTTTAACTCTTCAATCACACTCAAAGTATTGCCATACATGAGTATACCGTCAACATGAATAATTAGAACCAATGTACTTAATTGTATTTTTCACAAAGATTAGATGATCTTAATGGCATCTAGAAAAGCCAAGAGAGACTAGTACTCTACAAAGCTTATCTAAAGATGCCCAAGGGGAGTGTTTCAGCACATATATGACTTTCTTCAACTTACACACCTTTCTTAACTCCACTTGAGCAACAAGCCTAGGCGGTTGTGTTCAAAGTAATTAGAATGTGGTTGTGCTTGTTTGTTGTTTCTTTTTGCCTTTTAGATATATACTTCTTGTATTCTAGGTGTGCGCCCCTTTTTTGTTTGGAACTTTTAATATAATCTCATTTGGCCATCAAAAGGGGGAAAAAATGATTTCTTGTATATCATTGTATAAAAATGCAATTTTGACATTAAGTTAGGATAAATTCCAATAAAAATGAATAACCAACGAAATTAACAAGCATATTGAATTGAGTCTAGCCACCGGTGAAAAAGTTTCAAAGTAGTTGTGCTTTTAACCTTTCAATGGCATCATTTACATGGTGTTTAACAGCAAAAATCCACCTGCAACCAACAATTTTTTTCCCTTATTTTAAAGTAGTTAAATCCCATGTGCCACAATTACATGAAGTAGTCATCTCCCCTTTTTATAGCAACTTTCCAACCATGATGAGAGAGAGGCCCCTGATAAGTCTTAAGAATGACAATAGTCGATAAAGACAAAATAAAAGATTGAGAAAAGACAAGAAAAATGGGAAAAATCAAGGTCTGGGATGGAGTGGGTTCAGCTTAGTAGTATTTGTGATATGTTGGTGATTTCCTCAAGTGTTTTGGGAATTCTATTAGAGGTAAGACCCTTTGGAGGATCACATGTCTCTCTCTGTTGTGGATTGTGTGGAGAGAGAAAAATGCTAGGGTTTTTAAGGACATTTGGCAGATGCCAGAGATGATGTGGGATCAACTTTATTTTTATGTTTCTTTCTGAGTGTAATCCGGCTTGGATGGCTTCCGTTATGTACACCTTAGGGTTGGGTTTATAGGGTCAAGATTCTTTTGCTTGTATAGGCCTTTTGTTCCTTTTGTATAGCCCTCCTTGGTTTAGTGGAGGTTTACTTAGTTATTTTGATCAAGCGGCCTTTTGTACATTTTTTATAACCTTCCTTGGTTAGTGGAGGTTTATTTAGTTCTTTTGATCACACTTGTACTTCATGGGAAGGATTTCCTTCTCATATTTCTTTTCTCCATTAATACATCTATTTTGTTTCTAATAAAAAATAAATAAAAAAATAAAAAAAGTATATTGACTAGCAGTTCTATTACTTGTTCAAAGAGCAATGGCGAGGAGATGGATCAAATTAAGTCAACGGATTAGTTATAGGAGATAAACCTCTATTGTAATGGTGGGTTGCTCCACTAGCGAAGTAATCTTAATCGTGGCCACTTTCCTTCTTGTATAGGCTTCAAAAGTTTCTTAGACACGTGAACAGTGGGAGTTGATGACATAACCAATTTAGGTAGAGGAATAATGAAAAGAGGAGGATTTGAAGGTGAAAACAAGAGTTGTATATCAGGAGTCAACCCTCTAAAAGAAAAAACAAGGGACACTAAAAAAATTGTTGCATTTGCACTAATTAAGTATATTCCTAAAGTGGGATCAAAACATTTGTATCATTTTTTAAGTTTGGAATACCCAAGGAAGATGCACTTTGTGGTCCAAAGAGAGCGTATTTGAACTTGTAGCCACATAATGCATAAAGCAACACATGCAAATATTCATGAAGAAAAGGAAGGAAAAGAAACAAAAAACAAAAACCAAAAACAAAATAAAAATAAATAAAAAACAAAAAACAAAGAAAGATATAGATATAAAATAGCAAAATGGTGATTGATTATTAAGGGCATTGGATGGAAGAGGATTAATGAGAAAACAAGCAGTAAGGACAACATTGCCCCAAAATCTTTTTGGAACTTGCATATGAAAAAACAGTAAAAGGGCAACTTTCAAAAGGTGTCTATTTCTTCTCTTTGCCGTTCCATTTTGCTATGGAGTGTCATAGAAAGATGTCTGGTAAATAATCCCATTATTCTCAGAAAAATTGGAAACAGAAAAATATAAGACCTCAAAAGGATTATCAAAACAAAATGTTTTAATAGGCATGTGTGGACCCGCATTTTTCACGTGCGCCTCCACTCAATCGGCGAGACTTGCTTTTATTTGGTGAAAAATTAATTTTTGGAAAAGTCAGAGTCGCCACTTATTTTATTTTTATTTTAAAGGGAAAATAAAACAAGAAATAAAACCCTAAAAAAATGACTCCATAATTTTTGGAAAAACGTGTCTTTGAAAAACCCGAGTCTAAGTCCAGGGATCGGGTTACTTATTGGGAAGGTACCTCTAGGAGGTAGCACTCCTCTAAGTATTACAAAGGTCTCTATTGACTAAGTTGAGAGAGATGTGGCAGTTAATTGATTAACTAAGGATACCTAGGTTGACTAAGGTGATTACAAAAAATAACATGCCAAACAGGATCAAATCACAATAAAGGAGAGTTAGGGGGCATACCTGAACCACTTCTTAAGCGCTATCATAAAACATCAATGGTTAGTTTAGATAATATATCACCCAACATGCATTTTATCATAGATAATCGAACAATGAAACATATATCAAGACATTCAAGCATGACACCAAACAAGGGCATAGTACACAAAGACATGGATATTCGTGGAATTTTGAGGATGGGGTCATGGAGAGCGTACCTGGACAATGAGCTTAGCACTAGAATAGAAAACAAGGTTAGCTCAATAACATGTGTAAAATAATCTCATATATGCCACAAAGAGGAAACACAATCAACCAAATATCAAACAAGCTATATTGAAGAAAATTTCATGGATGTCGGGCCCCCACCAAAGCCCTAATGAATTTTGCATGAGTTGATTCTATGAATTCCATTATTTGGAATCATGAAGTTTATTCATATTTGTTGAAAAAAACGAGAAAAATCGTGAAAATTAGTTGAAAATGATGAAAAGGCATGCTGGAAGGGAAATGATAGCAAAGAGTTTATTAAAAATCTAGATTTTATGCCTAGAAACTCTTAGGCTATGTTTGGTTCCCGGAAAGTACAAAGGAAAGAAAAAAAATGCTAAGGAAAATGATTTTCTCATGTTTGGTTGTCCTATGAAAAATATCAAAGAAAATCAAATATAATTAAAACTAATTAAAAACTTATATATTTTTAAATTATTTAATCTTTATATTGATGAGTTAAAATAAATAAAATGAGTTTGAAGTAACAAAAAAAATAATTTATCAACTTTTAATCTATTTTTTTTATTTTCCTTCACTTTTTCTTTCCTTCTACTTTTCCTTTGCATTTTCTTTCCCTCGCATTTTCCCTCAAATTTTCCGGGAACCAAACATAGCCTTAAGGATGAGATTTTAAAGAAAAGAAAAGTTATTTAATGGAAAAAGGTTTTGAAATCCAGATTTAAGATTCACTCAAAACAACTGTAGAGAAATGAATTTCACTGCCATCTCTTCCTAAAGTTTCTGTTTTCATGCTACTGTCTTCACAACCCGAGCCAGAACTTGGTGTACTTCGACTGATGTCTTCCAGCATTTCTTCTAATTCAGGTTCAGAGAATGATATGAGGTCGTTTGAGTTTACTACATTGGAGAAAGTAGAACCACTGTCATCATTCTAACAGTGCCTCACGATGGCAGAAGAGAGAAAATGCTAGCGGAAAAGTGATTTCAGCTTATCATCTTATTTGGAAATGTGCATAAGCAATTTCTCTTACATTAACATCTGAGTTATGCTTCTATCGTCAACTTGCTCACAGATAATTTTCTTCAACTGAGTGCTCGTGTCTTAATTGATTTTCAGATGTTCAGTTTCCCGAATAACTTCTCATTCTCCAGGCATATCGAATTGCCCAGAATCAGAAATTTACCCTCAATCAATAAGATTCAGCAACTTCTTCGTGTGTGTGAAGGTGAAGGGGCAGTAAGCTAGAGACTTTCTGATGGATCCTACATTGCTGGACTTTCGAAAGTGGCTGCCTAGAGGATACCAAACTCCATCATCCTCTTGTTTACCCTTTGCTATTTAGATTTGCTCAAACATTTTCTGCTCCCATCTTTTGTAGGATTATACAGGTTTAGAATTCTGCCCATTCAGTACTATTCTTTCTGAGGACTAAGATAATTTATCAATAAGCCTAGGAATTTACAAATCGTCTTTGGAAATGCAAGAACTCAAAGCCAGACTAAGGTCTAGTCTTGCCCATCTATAAACTGCACTTAATTTTCCTTCCAAAGCTTCAACAAGGATATTTTATTCACTGATGTCATAACAAAAGAGGAAAAAAAAAAATGGTATTTCAAGCACAAGAACACAACTGTTTTGCGTGATTTAGGCATGCATAGCTATCCGGAGAACAGTGACAACCTGCTGCTGACGGGTGCAAATCAAAGAGGCATACAGTGCATTCCCTCTCGTTGATGGCACCAAAATTGGTATCCATCTTCAATGCCCATGAAGAAACACAAAGAAATTCCCTCATCATATGCTTCATCTCAACACGTGCCTTGAGCGTTCTTGCTAAGATTCCATCCTTTCCACAGACCTATTTCCATCTTAAGTTATCCAAAGTATTTTTCTTCAATAAAGTTCCCAATTAGCTCTCACCACTTCATCCCTGTTCATGTACAGTCGTAGGCACCGTTCTATCAAATTCTGGACAAGTTCAATATCTTCACGCAAAACTTTCCTGCTATCATTGCTTGAAATGCATATTGAATCTGAGTCTGCCACGGGAGCCTCTATTGTGTTGTTCTGGTGGTCACTTTGGGACTCATGTGAAACTTGGGTTGAGGACTGTATTTCTTGTGCACTCTGTGAATCCTGTAAGATCTTTATTACATCCGAATGCAAGTTGAACTTGTCTCTCTGTTTAGCTCAAGTATCTCCCAGCTGCAGCTAAGGTTATCTGATTACTAAGTTCAAAAGTTTGCAACTTGAGATAAATTCATCTTACTGTTTAAGCATATATCCTCAACTGAAAGCTCCTCATTTTCATCTTTCATGCTGATCAGCATTTGTTCATTGTTTGGCATAAATTGAAGATCAAAATAATCAGGCACATGTTGACTTGAAGGATAAAAAAAGGTGAACCGTCTGCACTGATACAATACTGCACAGCTGAATAATCCTCAGTGGTTTCATATACAACATCAGGAATTTGACAGATGCTGGACTCTGTATGATTGACATCGTGTGAAGATATATCGGCATCTCTGAAAGATATTGTCATAGATGCACATGAATATTTTCCTCCTGTAACTAGGTTCCTTGTACTCTTTTCAATTGCAGGCCCATAACTTCCTGAACCTTTGTCTGAGTTCTCTGTGACCATGCTGTTTGAAGCATATTCAGAATGAATTTCCACTCCCATGTGCTTGAATTGAGCTTCAGTTTCACCATTAAGGTGATTAAGATTCAAACCATTGGTATAATCTGAAGCATTGTTAAAATTTCCTGCAGCAAAACTAAATGCAGTTCTACAATTAGGTTTTTCATATTGGATTTCCTTGCTATCAATTCTGTTGTATGACTGAGCATCTTGAGAAACCCCACTCCTCTCCTTGTTTGCTTGTTTTCCTCTCTCCGCTGGTTCCTCCATTCTGTTTCTTCTCAGATAAAGGCCTACAATGATCTCGAGCATACTGCCATGCGTGCATCTATCATAGAATAGGGTGAAAATTCTGATGCTTTTCATCAGACGCTAGCTTAAAGTCCAAGATAGATGAGAATTTCTGTCAAAAAGATTTAAGCCCACTGGACTCTCCATGTTGTAATATCCTTGCTTTGTGATCACATATTGTTGATTGCCTCAAGTCAACTAGCTGAATAGAACCTCTTGAGCTGTTATATGCCAGCAGATTATAGTGAATCGAATGGAACTCAACCGCTGTTATCACCTCAGTAAGATCCTCCCTGTTTGATGGTTTCATGATATTAAAACATTGATCATTGATTTCCAGGTCCCACAGGTTTAATGTCTCGTTTGTTGAAAGAATAAATAGCGATCCACTGGGTGTTGTACACCACCTTACTTTGCTGATCTTCTCTTCAATTTCCAAGCTCCTTAAATAATCAAACTAGGGCTCGTAACTCTAAAATTCGGTCTTTGGCAGCGAAATCCAATCATTCCTGTTCATATCAAGAATGCCACTAATTTAAATTATCTCTCGTTTTTGGGCTAACACATACTCCATGAAAGAATCAGATGCCATCTTAGAAGCCTCTCTATCCAACATTCCTCTTGTTTCAGCTCTAAGTCTTTAATCCAGAAACTTCTCTTCAAGGCATATAATAGCCTGGAGGCAAGTTGACATTGGAAGGAAGCACATTTCTTCTTCACGAACTCCTATTTCATGAACTCATTAAGCCTGAAATTAATGTCACAAACACCAGTAGGTAATATGAAAGGCCCCATTCAGTGTATCTGTTTTCATATGGTTGATTATTCAACAACTTTCATATACACCCAAAGAAGGTTTAAATCCAACCAAAGCTTAGGCCATGAGTTTATACTGTGACTCATTTAACTCCATCAACCCATATCCCTTCCCGTGAAAGGAATGTTATATCCATTGAAGCATCATTGCTTGAACAATTCAGGTCAGAATGGAGCCTGGCACGATTGGCAAGTTGATTTATGAGAAGTGGAGGACCACTTGCACAGGTTGGCTGAATGGAACTTGTGTTTGCACGCCTTGAGAACAAGGCGAGGAAGGCTATGATTTGCGGTGTGGTTCACACTGTTACAGGTGGGGCACTCCTCAATATCTTCAAATTCCTTGTCAAAATTATTCTTCCAAATCATACTCAAAATCACCATATATATCCAGTTCCAGGTGAGAATCCATTTCAAATGTATTATCAAGTCCTTCTCTGTTGTCCTTTGAGAGATCATCTTCATCATTAAGACCTTTAGCTTCCTGGTGTGGGCTACTGGGAGGACATTGAGATTACTTTAGAAATGCCATCTCTCTCTGTTATGCCATGATTGAGGGGCTTGCTGCAGGAAACTTTTCCTAGAAAACAATACTAAAGCCAGAAAGCTTGGGGTTAATACGACAGACTGAAATGGATGACACGCTCCCATCCACTGCGTGATGGATGTGACCCCTTGATATAGAACTGGCAGTCTCCTAGTTGAAGATAGAACTTATCGAGCCAAAACTAGACGTTGCCTTATTAAAGTAAGCACCCATTGGAATGATTTTCTGATTACCATTATTATAAACAAGGACTAGTAAAATATTGTTGTAATCACTCTTATGTCGAGCTATACCAACTAAAAACAGTAGCCTTCCCTATTGTAGAAGTGCCCCATCCCTATAAGTATACCATTGTCAGAGCCCCTCGCTTTATTCACTTCAACTTTTCTAATTCCTCTGTAATTTAACTATGAATCTGTTGTAGTATTAGGCACAGAAGAACCAAATGGAGAATCACTCCTGAGTGGATACCCAAGCCTCTTTCTTATCGTCCAGTGACCTAATAGCTTTAGGACCATTCTTGGTGATATCACGCTTCCATCCTTCATTAAAGACAGGTTTGAAGTGGAAATATAAACTGCCAGGTTTAGTATCAACCCAGTCTCAACCATTTCATTACTCAAAATATTCCAGATCCCACCAGGAGCAAGAACCATGATTTGATCCCTTGCTGCAAACACTCGGTGAGAAACTTTCTAGTGCGGAGATGACCCCATGCTCTTTTCATGACACGAAACCCAAAAAAGTAGATTCTTTCATCAATCATGCAAGTAACATAATTACCAGAGATATCTTCATAGTTTAAATCTACCAACATCCAATTCAGAAATTCACGAAGAGCTCCTAGAAACAGTGGCAACCTCTGCACCCATCTAACCCCAAGCAACCCCCACTGTACACAGCCTTTATAAAGTTTCCACCTTTCTTGGAATACTCATTGTCTCCATAGCCGAGAACACCAAAGCAAAGAAGAGGAAGAAACGTAGATACAGAAGCATAGAAAAAGAAACCAAGAAAGAAAGAAAAAAAACAGGGGAAAGGAAGACAATGGGTGGGTAATCAGAATAAGTCACATTTCATGCTCTTTAAATGGACTTCAAAATCAAGTGGGACATCAAAATATAATTAAAGGAAAAAAGCACCAGTAGCAAGGCTTATGATATATAGCAACATTAGAGCAAACCAAGTTACCCACAAATAGGGCTATAAGGACAAATAAATCAACAATATTAAAATCTATGATCAGCCTAGAACTTAATTAAAAACAAACATACAACCAGATATCCATACCTAAAGCAAAGACGCGATGCCCATAAATAACAAGAAAATATGAAGAATTATACGATGATCAAGAAAACAGAGAGCGCAGAGCAGCCATACCCAAAAAATGCTCCTCTGATTCTCACTTTTCTGCCCAGTTTCCTCCTGGCGTGCGCTGATCATGTCTGCTACCCGTAATGGTGCATATTCATGTTATCAATGGGAGTGCGTGTTGTTCCTCCAATCTCATTAAACCGTTTATGTTGGAGAGGAATTCCCCTTTCAAATTTGTAGCATGTTCGTAAAGGATGTGGTGTTCCCCTCTTTGGTGCATGGGCTACTCATTTTCTCTTCTCCATGATTCCTATTGATCGTTCTTTTCTCCTTCTCTCCCCTGCCCCATGCGTGCTGCCAGTCCCCCCTTTTCCAAAAACCTCCTTCTGTTTATTCCCTCTAATCTTTCCTTTTTATTCTATCTCTGTTTTTTTTTCAAAAGGAAACTTTCTTTTCTCTTACCAAAAAAATCTGCCACTTTCCTTTCTCCAAAATTCTGGTAATCCTCCTTCCAAAATAGACGGCAGCCCGTTTCCTCATGCCCAAAAAGCCAAGAAATATGATTTAGAAAACTTATAATGAAATAAAATAATAATAATAATAATATAAAATAAAATGAAATGAAAATGATGAAGAAAACCACATAAGCCACATAAGTCATGCAGGTCATGCAATCATGCAAGTCATATAAAAAAGTGAGTCTAAAAGTGCCTAATGAGCCAAGTGTGCTTAAGTGGGTCTAAGTGACCTAAACATGCCTAAGTGTGCAATCCTAAAAGTGCACCTAAAAGCTATCTTAAAAAGGAAGGAAAAAACCTAAGTATAAATTAGGGTTACCAAGAATCACAATGGGGTTAGATAAATCCCTCAACCAGAGTCTCCGAGGTGGCTAAAAAAAAAGTAAATAGTATGAGTAGTAATGGGCCACCAAGGAACTATTGTGGAGCACTGGAAGTGAACTTAAAGACATGTGCTAAAGGGGTAAAATTGAGGGTCTACAACATGCCAAACTGAGTTTTTATTTCATGAAACAAAGACTGAACTAAAAAACCAAGTTCTGGTCTATCTTTTAAGAAAAATAACTAAATGACTCTTGAATAATTATTAACAAAACTTAGGGGATCCTTAAATCTTAAAACATTAGGAGCATGACATGGACCCTAAATGTCTGAATGAACAAGATGAAAGAGGACTAGAACTCCTCTTGTTGACTCTAGCATGAAAAGTAGACCTATGATGTTTGCCTAACTCATAGGTATGACACTGCAACTAGGATTTTGATATAACTAGAAATCTCATAAGTTAAAGAATGCTACGTGGAGTGTGATCCAATCAATACAATCATTAGGTGGAAGAAATAGAAGTATGTAGAGCAATTGGAGCAAGAGGTGGGCCAATAAGGTGATAAACTTCATTAGCTTTACGCCCTCCACCAATTGCCTTCTTCGTGGAAAGATCCTGAAGTACAGAATAGGAAGGGAAGAATTTTACAGAACAACTAGGAGACTTGGTTAATTTGCTTACAGATAAAAGATTCATAGGAAAGTTAAAGACATATGATATAGGGGACAATGAGAAGTTACAAGCAGGACAGTCAGTTCCTTCTCGCAGCACTTAGGATTTAGAACCATTAGTCAGGATAACAGATGAATGCATGGAAAAATTAGAAAGGTCAAAAATACCAAAAGATTTACTAGTCATGTGAGAAGAGGCTCTCAAATTTATAATCTAAGGAGAATGGAAGGTAGCAGAAAATAAAGCAATTGTAGCACCTTAGTGAGCCAAAATAGCAATCTGTGTGAAACTAGACAAGTATACTCTTATTGTGTAAGCATGATACGAGTATAAACATTACTAAAGGAGGAAACCATGGGCTCGAAAGAGTTCTCCACTTTGTCACAAACCACCTGACTTTGCCTAAATAGTTTGACCAAACTTAAATATGACATTTCTCTGACATATGAATAATTTTACCATAGTGGTCATGATATCTATATCTTCAACATGAACCATGTCCTCCCTCTAGATCTCAGCCTCTAACTTGCTTTGTAGATTCACCTTTCTCATGACTAGTTGAAGTAACAATAGCTGCAACTTCTTTGTTTTCCATAGAAGAATACTCCACAAAAGAATCTAGATTAACATGTTGAAGGCAAGAGTAGACACTACTCAGGATAGGTAACTGTTAACGAAAGAGGGTATTACTCTTAGCACAAGAATACCTTAGACATAGACTAGAAAGAAACTTTACTACTCTAAATTCTTCTTGTTGCCTTTGTAACAGTCAATATCATTAATGATAGGATGATAGTGATACATGTTGAGTTTCTCTCACATACCTTGTAGTTGACCATAATATTCACTAACAAAATCTGTGTGCTAGAATAAATACTTGCATATCTTAAATCCTTGAAATATTTTTATCTTACGAGCACCTTTCCCATAATATTTCCTAAATTCATTTGGCAGTGTCAAAGAGCATACCAATAACATCGATACTAGGTTTCATGCTATTCTATAATCAGGTCATGATTACTAATTTCTCCCTATGCCATCATGTTATTCCATAATCAGGTCATGATAATTGATTTCTCCTTATGCCATTGTTCATGTCTTTTGGATCACTAGGAGGAAGATCATCAGAAAAAATTTATTGGCTTTTGATGGGTATATAGGAGAATATATTAAAGAGCGCTAGCAAAATACACAACTAAGTACACACAAAGTATACAAAAAAGACATAAATGCTAGCAAGAGAAAAGGGTAGAGCAAAAAAAAAAAACCACCTAATAGCAGCCAACCCTAACACCTTACAAACCTAGGTAAAACGTTGGATGGATAAGAAGCCATCTGAGAGCCCTTCTGTAACCAAAAACCAATAAACAAGTTGTAAGTGAAAACAACGACCTCATAGCGAAAGAACTCAAACCCTATTGCTCCCCGCCCTTCCCCCTAATTGAGAGGAGAGAACAATTGTAATTCACCGAGCATTCAAGCTTTCAAATTTCCCTCTCCAGACAAGTAGACTAAAATTTCCTACTTCCCCTTAAGACTTTAGCCTCATGTCCTTTTCTTGATTCCATTTTCCTCAAAAGTGATTTCCTTTTCAAACCCCACCACTTGCAACCCCAAAAAACTACTGAACTTTGGAAACTTACTAGGAAGACTTGCAGAGCTAAGCTCCTCCCCCTGCGACAAGCAACAAGCCTCCAAGGTTTTGTTGACTTCGAGATCCTCATCCCTACCCACCAACAAGTACCTGAAGGACCTTTTTCTTCACTTCCAGTAAGATCTAACAACCTTCCATCTTAGAGCAACATTCAAAGTGACCAAGAGCCAGAAAAAAGAGTTTCCAGGGAGGCATCGCCTTTGCCTTACCTGTCGATCCATGAATGACAACGAGAGGCCCAACCGGAGATGAAAAAGGAGTCGAAAGGGTGGGCCTACCTTCGAAGCCTATTGCTTTAGCCAAAAGGGCTTCATTCACCCCCAAAACCCACCTTGCCGACCCTTGCTCTACTGCCTTTAGAAGAAAATTGTTGAAGAGCTCTAATGAGGAATAAGTGTCGCCAACGAAAGGAACCCTTAAAATGAAACTAATACTCAATGTTTCAAAAGACATGGGTTGGGTTTCAAGTGGCCTAGACTTATGAAGCCAATACCGATTCCCTTTGCACAAACTTAAAAAAGGGGATTTGGGTCGGCCTAAGAAAGAAGGGGTCTCACCATCATTCTCGTTAATGAAAGCCCTCCGACCCAACGACCCACAAGAGGGCCCAAAAAAGGCCCCACCCAAATTATTAACCAACTTTGATTGCTACGATCCTCCAAAACTTGCACACTGCGACCGGACACAACTCCCAAATCCGGCTAGACAAATGCTCTGGCCTGCAAGTTTACCGCATCACGCCTCCCTTCTTTCCCCTCCACTCTCCTAGTTGTGCACAACATTCCTCCTTGTTATCCCTATCATTTGGCTTTTCCAATTCCTTTTAGAAACCGACATCCACAACCGTGGCGAAAATTCCCACAAGTGGACAAAAATGACTATATCTTTCCACAACCAATAATCGAGTAGACACCTTTCTTCCACTAGATTTAATGAGTAACCTAGCCCATTTCAAGTGACACATTTCCTCTGTCTCCATGTCCATCAGCATAAAACCTCCACAAGCATAACCCACCCTTTTTTAGGAACTCTTTTCCCTACAGATGCACTGGTACACCCATCACCCTTACCCACACTACACTAACGCAAGCGCCTTCTCTGAAGCACCCAACCTCTGGCTCCCACCAGTCATGCTACAAACTTCTTCCCTTAAACAAGCTAGACGCCAAAATCGAAACTCTTTTAGCCTTAGAAACAGATTCAAACTCAAATAAAATGAGATTGCCACCTAACAAAGACATCTTCAAATCCCCTTTCAAACGCCAAGATTGATGAGTGCAGATGTCCAGAGCTGGCAATCGGTCTAAAGAACCATCTCACCTCCCTACCAGGCACTTCTTAAGGAACCTCAAATTACTAAAACCTCCTTTGACTCACTTTCTATCCACACATCATTGCCCAACTCCCTCTTATCTCTATTCAGCATCTCTGCAAATGAAGCAAACTTAGATAGGTTGTCATCTCTCTTTTCCTCCCAACATCTGATCAGCTCCTTTGACTCCTCCAAAGGTCTAGACACAATGACTACTCTAATGCTCCTAAGACTTGTAGCAAGAATCTTCCAACCCCCTTGGGGAGCCTTTCCTTTTGGGAGAACTAAAGAAAACCTTTTTTCCTCTACGCACACAGTTGGGCACAACAAAAACCTTTCAGTTTTGTTGCAGCGCAGCTCCAACTTGTAGCCCTTTCCCCCTTTATTCCACAACCTTCTAAAAGGCTCCCTGAACTTCCCTTCACAGCAATCTTCCACCCACTCAAGGAGCCAAGAAAAACCCCTCTCCCCAAATCTGATCCAAGAGGAAAAACCCATACTTCTCTCAACAATCTTCCTACTGACTTACCTTTAATCTACTCAAAAAAGATTTCAAAGGACTTCGATTCCACATCAAAACAACTTCCAACAAGAGACGTCTTCTTCAACCTTGCTTCTTCCATGGTCACATCGTTGCTTCTGCAACAAACTTTTTGAATTCAATACCATCAGAAAAAAAATTATAATATGTCCTTTGTCTTAAGATATATTTCACAACTTTAGACTACAGTGGATTATTGGATTCATTTAATTTTATCATAGCAAATGGATCTCAATATTGTCTTGAGTTTGATTTCCGATAAGTAGACTATCATTAGAAGTCATTTAACCAAATGATAGATTGAAGTAACTTGAGTAACAAAATGAGCAAAGGGCAATGTCCAATTGAAATTAGTTTTGCAACTAGGAGTTAGGGTTTTGAACTTGCTTTGATACAATGTTAAACAATCAATTTTCGTAAAATCTTAGGTTGTTAGGATTTAGGTTCATAATGTATATCATTCTCTCTAACACCTTCTCTCATGTGTCCCCATACCCACATGAGAAAATATAGACATGTTTATGGGGCTTTTTTAACTTTTGCGGGAATTTTAAAAAATTATAATTAAAAAATGGTAGTTGTGAAAATATTGATAGATTTACGGCAATTTTGGCCACCTGGAAAGTGTCTTTTGAAGAAACGTCTTCCACAATTTTCAAAATCATGAAAGAATTGAATTTAAGCTAAAGGTGTCTCTTCAAGAAACACCTTCTACAATTCCAGAAAATTGGATTTATATTAAAGGTGTCTTTTGAAAAAACACTTTCCACGTGGCAAAAAATCCAATATGCATTAAAGGTGTCTCTTGAAGAGACACTTTCCACAATTTGACAAATTTGAATGTCTTATGAATTTGATTTTAAAGCTAAAGATGTCTCTTGAAGAGACACCTTCTACAATTCCTAAAAAATTTAATTTATACAAAAGGTGTCAAAGGTGTCTCTTGAAGAGACACCTTCTAGAATTCCAAAAAATTAGATTTATACTAAAGGTGTCTCTTGGAAAGACACTTTACACAATTCCACAAAATCCAATATATATTAAAATTTGTGGAAATGATTTTAAAGCTAAAGATGTCTCTCTTCAATGTATGAAAATTATGGAAAGTGTCTCTTCAAGAGACACTTTCAATATAAACCCAATTTTTTTTTTAAATAATGGAAGATGTCTCTTCAAGAGACACCTTCAATATAATTCCATTTTTTGGGAATTGTGAAAGGTGTCTCTTGATACCTTCCACAATTTTAAAAATATTGGGTTTATACTGAAAGTGCTTGTTCAAAAAACACTTTCCACAATTTCCATTCAAACAGTGGAAAATTTTGAATTTATGCTGAAGGTGTCTATTGAAGAGACACCTTTCATAATTACAAAAAAATGAAATTATATTCGGACACCTTTCATAATTTTTAAAAAAATTGGGTTTATACTTAAAGTGTCTCTTGAAGAGACACTTTCCACTATTTTTCAGTGAAAATTTCGAATTTTGAAAAGGGACATTCTACAATTCCCAAAAAATAAAATTATACTAAAGGTGTCTTTTCAAGAGACACTTTCCACAATTTTCATTATTTGTTAAAAAATTTTGCTTTATACTGAAAGTGTCTCTTCAAGAAACATTTTCCACAATTTCTATACACAGTAGAAAATTTCGAATTTATGCTGAAGGTGTCTCTTGAAGAGACACCTTCTACAAAAGAAAAAAAAATTCTATCTCTTAATTAGTATTACCTACTGTACAACCAAATGTTTAAAGTTTATCACCTGTATACATTATAATCAATATTTTGACATTCAATCCAAAACCAATGAAAACAAGTAAACCAAATGTCAAAATCAGCACCTTTCCAAAATAGTAACAATATTATTTTATGTAAAATTAGTCCAAAATAGATAGAATACTATAGAACTTACGTTAATAAAAAGTTAGTTAATCCAAAATATAACAAGTAAAAACATACATCTTAAGTATTTGTCCAAAATAATGATATGCAAAATACTAATAGTATCCAAAATATAAGTCATATGTAGTAACATCCTCAATGTGTACCGCACGAAGGAGCCTTCCTCTTCCGTAGTGGACGTCTATGATGTGCATGTTCCACTATTGGCTCTATGGGGCTAACATGTAACCCTCCATGAGCTCCACGACCACGTCCTCGACCACGATTAGTCTTTTATCCTTGTTGATCATCATTTGCTATATGAACTACCTCCTCATGAACCAATGTAGCCTCTATCGATGGTGGTGATGATGCAACAAGTGGTACTACAGGTGGGGTGGATGGCACCTCCATAGGTGTAATAGGAGTCTCCTGAACAGGTGGCAGGCTAATGTCAGTCGATGGTGCATCTCTAAGAACAGATGTATGCCTAATCCCTCTCGTATGAGCCCCTCGACCTCTAGTCTGTACACCTCCTGATCGAGTAATGAATGATATCGGCTGTTGATGAGGTGGTGGACTACTCCTCGTATGAGGCCTTCCTCCCCTAGTCCGTACACCTCCTGATCGAGTAATGGATGTATCAGCTGTTGATGAGGTGGTGGACTACTCCTCATATGAGGCTCTCCCCCTCTAGTCCGTACACCTCCTGATTGAGTAATGGATGATGTCGGCTGCTGATGAGGTGGTGGACTAATGTCAGTCGATGGTCGCACTCGGGCAACAACTGGTATATGCCTAATCTCCCTCGTACGAGGCCCTCGTCGTGTAGGTCGTACATCTCCTGATGGAGGCTAGAGTTGTGTAGTAGCATCAACACTAAATGGAGCATTTAAGCGATCCATCTCATGTATGGCCTCTAATACAGTAATACATAGCCTGCGAATGCGAAAATCATCTGGAGGTGCAATATAATATATCTGGTGTATGTTGGTAGTCTGTAAGTCAAATAAGAGTTAAATTAAATTCTTATAAAAATAAAATAAACTTTAATAAAAAGATAAAACATGAAAATTACCAATAGCTCA
The DNA here is from genome assembly GCF_030704535.1 of Vitis vinifera. Lineage (NCBI taxonomy): Eukaryota > Viridiplantae > Streptophyta > Magnoliopsida > Vitales > Vitaceae > Vitis > Vitis vinifera. Next base: position 9,538,353 of record NC_081818.1, on the reverse strand, counting down.
TGGAAGGACCCAATCCGAGTAAGAAACCGATTAGTAATGGAGCGATACCACACCATGTATGGATCATGATACCCCAATGAACCTATAACCATCTCGCCTCTATCAATATGCTCACGCCTAGAGCTCTAACGTCGAATGTAGTCTTCATGTCGAGTAGTCCAATCAACATCATGTCTACTTCTCAAATCACATTTGTGTAAGATTGACTCATTATCACATGGTTGAGGAATCCCTTGACGAAATCCAAACTGCCGCAATACTCAATCAGGTCTATGTCATTCAATAATGTGGAAACATATCAAAGGTGAGATAGTGCACCATATATCTTTCCCAGTAGTACAATAATCAAGAAGACCAACATTCATGTCATCAACATAAGGCTGCCATATAATCTGTACCCAAGAAACGTTAGACATAATCAGTGGTTTAGAATTTGTTTAGAGAAACAAGTATAAGAAATGAATCACACTTTTATCACCTGAGCTGCTGTAAGTCGATCAAGATGGTGCCTATACTGAGCTAAGACGTGCATGCTAATCGAAGTAGTCCGAAACTCATCTCTCCACCTATAAAATTAAAACAACAAAGCATAGTTGAATAAATAAAAAATGATAGAATTTAAGTTTATGCATGTATCCTCATAATAGTAAAATTTATCATAATTTTATAATATATACCGAATGGCCAATGGGGTTGGAGGCAGTTGGTCATCATGTGGAGCTATACGTAACGATGAGGTGCAATAAATGGGAACCTCTTCCATACCCATAACTGGAGCAAAATCAGTGGGCCAGATATATCATGTGTATCAATATGAGAGGCTCGACACAATTGTCGATAAAGCCAGGCTAAACATTCACTACCTCAACTATACCTACTAGCAACCTCAAAATCCTCTAGAAGGGGTAAAAACATAAGATGCGCCTTATCGCTAGACTTTCCTGAAAATAGAAAACCTCCAATGAGCTGTAAGATTGTAAGATATAAGCCCTAGTATAACGTTGAATAGACTTCTCATCAGCATTTGGTGCCAAAGTAGGAAAGCTCTGACTCAACCATGTAAGATGAAGGCGCTGGCCATCTATGTCTATATCTCCAGGAGTGAGTCCTAATAGAGAATAACATACACGCCTCCAATCTAAACATGTGCTACCAGTAACTACATCTCCATCTACTGGTAGTCCAATCAACATGGCAATATCCTGTAGTGTAATCGTGCACTCCCCCTAAGGTAAGTGGAAGGTATGAGTCTCAGGTTGCCATCTCTCGACAAATGCAGTAATAAGATGCCAATCTAAGGAAATGAATCCTAAGCGTGCAACACCATAGAAGCCTGCCTGCTGCAACAATGGAATAATACGCCCATTGAGTACACTGGTGCGATGGAAGATCGCCTCACGCCATCTACAATGAAGTTCCTTAGAGTCAACACCTGTCCATGCTATAGATGACCTGTGTGTGGCCTGTCCATGTAGAACTGTCGGATCCAAGGGTCCCGGCTCCATCGTGCGGTGATACCTACATATACCAAATAACCATTAATTCTTGTTATCATTAGTATGATTACAAATTTACAGACATTACATAAAAATATCATATTATCAAAATGGATAATCTTTCATACTTTAATTGTCATGAGGAAGGGGGTTGGAGGATTGCTCTCCATCTTTTGTGGGACAGTTGCGACGATTATGGCCCGCTAGTTTGCATAAGCCACATCGAATCCTAACGCTTGGTTCCTTCAAATCCATTTCATTCCTTGTCCTTGATGATCTAGGACACCCCTTATCCCTCATCGAAGTTGGGTTAGGGTGGAGAATAGGAAAATGAGGATATGGCCAATAAGATTAATGAGGAATGAGATTAAATTCAGGAGCGTAACAATTGGCATAGGCATCCAGCCTATAGTATTTTTCAACTAATTGCCAACTATCAATCCTCATATGAGCAGATACAGGTAGCACATGTGAGCATGGAAGGCCAAATGATTGCCACTTATTACAACTACATGTACCTTCATTCAGCTTAACAACTTGTTTGTTACGTCCTTTATCCATATGAAACCCATGGAGAGCAGTAATTACTTCAAATGTTTCATGAATTCGTTGGAAAATGGTGACAGTGTGTCCACTAGCTTTGGCCTCAGCTCTTCTAAATTTTTCAATTACATACGCTGTGTACACATCTCCAACTACCATTCTAGCACGTATATCTGCTCTACGAGTCTCAAAGTATGACACACATCGATAAAAAGTTAATTGAACAAGTGCAGTGATAGGTAACATTCGCGCTCCTTAAGCACCCCATTAATGCACTCAGCAATATTTGTGGTCATCCACCTATACCAATATCCTAGATCATATGCTTGAGTCCATTTTTGAGTGTCTAACTTTGAAAACCAAGCCACACTTTTTTCATCCAATCGTTTTAACTCCTCCATGTATCTCTCATACTTCCGCGGTTGATGTTGACATCCAGCTCTATACGCCAACTCTTTTAAGACCTTATTCTTAAATTTGTCATTAAAATTGCTTACTACATGCCTAAGACAATATCGATGTTGCGCATGAGGGGGGCTCCATCCAACTGATGGATTTCTAACATCAGCATTTATTCCTGCATGGCGATCTAAAATTAAGCATATCCCTTCTCTTTGAGTGACGTGACACCTTAATGCAATAAGAAACCAAGACCAACTATCTTGTGATTCTTCCTCAACAATTGTAAACGCAATGAGGAATACATGACCATTTCCATCAATTGAAGTAGCAATTAAAAGCTTCCCCATGTATTTTTCATATAGGAATGTACCATCAATTTGTATAATTGGTCTGCAATGCTTGAACCCTTCAACACTTCCCCCAAATGCCCAAAAAACACACATAAACCGCACGTTCCTAGAAATCCCTCCTAAAGGTATTGCTTCCAAACAATTTTTGTTCCAGGATTAGTTGGCTGAAGGATGTTCATCCACTTCGGCAATGCTTGATAAGATTCATCCCAATCACCAAAAACTCTAAGCATTGTTTTTCTCTTAGCTTCACAAATTCTCCTATAATGGACATCATATCCAAATTTATCCTTCACTATCTGATGTAATGTAGCAATAGAGGTAGTGTGATCCCTCTGAACTATATTTTGGATCTTTCTTGCAATCAATGTAGAGTCCAATTGAGAGTGGTCTTGTGATAATTTAGGATAAACACAAGTATGAGGACCTGCGTACTTGGTTATCTCAAACATTCCATGGCTTTTACGACGACATGCATGAAGCCTCCAATTACATCCTTCTTGCCACTTCTTACATCTCACTGCCCACAATTGTGGTTCTGATTCACAAACCACCAAATGTTGATTCTGACATATTGCATAACGTTTTACAACATATTGCAAGTCTTCTTTACTCTCAAATCTCAATCCTTTAAACAACTCATTAGATTCGTTCCACATCCGTTACGTGATGTGAGAGGCTTAGCAGTCATGATATTTATTGCATCCCAATTCTCGAACCCCCAACAAAAGGTTCAACATGCATCCCCAGCTCCACTAGGGCAAACTTGCCCCATGTCATGTAATATGCACTAAAGAAATATATATCAAAAGTTAGAATATAAATACAATATTAAAAAAACACTTTAAATAAAAAATTAATTATAACTATTTTATAATTGAATGAAAATTTTTCATATTATTAATATTAGTAAAAATTTATAGTTTTTATGCATACAAAATTGAGCTTTTTCTTGCCACTGTTGGGGGGATTCGAACCCCCAACAAAAGGTTCAACATGCATCCCAGCTCCACTAGGACAAACTTGTCCCATGATATATGATATGCACTAAAAATATATATATCAAAAGTTAGGATATAAATACAATATTAAAAAAACACTTTAAATAACAAATTAATTATAACTATTTTATAATTGAATGAAAAATTTTCAATTAGTAAAAATATATCATAATTTTATTCATAGTGTTTTTAATATTATTAATATATGATAAATTTATCCAAACATGTAACTGATTCCGTTTACCGTGGAGTTTAGTCTAATTTTCACTATATCCGTATGGATATCAATTTAACATGATGAAAACAAATTCAATCTTATCCAAATCTAAACCGTATCATAAATAACCACACCACTTTATTCCTTCAACTAATGTATGTGGATTGCCTACTAAAGATCAAGAATGAATAAATTATTAAACACGACAACCAAGGATTCGTATAGAAATAAAAATATTTCTTCAACTAATGTATGTGGATTGCCTACTAAAGATCAACATACCTTCTTGCAATAGCTGAGAGCAATGAAACAAATAAAAATATTTCTTATTTATTTTTAATTTTAACAAATAAAAAGTTAGTATATCCATTTTGCCTAGTGAAGAATCTCCTTGGATTTAAATTTGAATTTAAATCTCCTTGGATTTGAATTTGAATTTCAATTCTTGCAGGTACTAATCTAATCAGGTTATTATTTTTTTATTTTTTGCAACCCCCATATGATTCCCAAGTTTTTGCAACCCCCGTTTGATTCCCAAGAAAATCCATCCCCCATTCGCTTTCCGAGAAAATTCATCCTCCTTTGATTTCCGAGAAAATCCATGTAAAACCCCCAAGGAAAACAAAAAAAAAAAAAAAAAAAAGCTTTTTTTTTGCTCCATGCTTTCTGGATTTGTTCTAGGGATCTCTTTGCTTTTGTGCCATTGGATTTAAATTTCACAAACCCTAAATCCATGATTTTTGAGCCAGGCTGAAAAACACAACCTTTCCCCTCAAATCATGATCAGATTACCAAATAGCATCTTACGTTTTTTTATAAAAAAAAATTGGATAGATTTTGTATCCTGTGCGCGGCCTGGACTAGTAGGAAATATTGGGAAATTTATTTTTTTTCAACTTTCCCACACTTTTTTGGCAACCAAACAAAATCACAACAAGCCGAACCACAAAAAAAAATAAAACTTTCTCCATAATTTTTAGTCTACTCAGCTTCATTGTAAAAAAAAACGAAAACTTTATTTTTTTTTACAACTTTCCCACACTTTCTCAGTGACCAAACATAACCACACCACCAAATATAACCACAAAACTTACAGAAAACACCGGGGGCAATGGTCTCTCAGATCTGCACTTCACTTCCTTCCTATTGGTATTGAGGCAAGGATCTCCACCCCATGATCAACGTGCGGGATAATGGGTTTTCGGGCAAAGGAGTTTTGATGCAGAGAAGAAAAATGGGAAGGGAAATGGAAATGGGATAATGGGTTTTTCACTTCTCATCCTACGTGTTAGCTTATGTGTTCAAAAGTGCCGTAGAATTGGAATTATTTTCCAATCTACGGTATTTTAAATATTATTTTCCCTAATAGCAGTACATTTATCAAGAATCCCATGTTTGTGAACAAACAAATCATGGATAGTCTCTTTTGGCTTGCTTGTGGACTCAATAAATTAAGGCAATAAAAATGCGGAGAGGTTAGAACTTTAGAGTATAATTGAAAATAATACACAAGCATGAACCTGATTTTTTCATTCTCTCTTATGTCACAAATTATAATTGGATTATATACATGATATTACATTAATGTGTACCTATATAAATTGTATACATATATGCATCTATGACCTCGCCTATAGCATTCTTTGCTGACCTTTCTTTTCATTCTTGTAGTCCTTCCTCGGTGCAAAAGTATGAGAATTTGATTTTGGTGGGATACAGGAGCTGCCATTCAACAATTGGTTCATGGACATTGCCAAACTAGCTGCAAAAGGGCACTCGAGGTCCATTTAATTTCAGATAATTGATGGAAGTGTATAAATTATGAAAGGAAATATCAGAAATCTAATGCAAAAGTTTTATTCTCCTTGATATAAAGTTGGGTTTGAAGAAAGAAGGCTGTAATCTCTTCGTTTCTTGTACACTAATGGTTGCTTTAGCTGTTTCTATGAACAATCGCAGTGTGCCTTTGATTCATCTTTGCTCCAAGACTATGAAGAAGGTCAAAAACATTATTGCCAATTCTTGTCAGTTCTGGGACGACAAAACCGAGTCGGTAGAGTTTACATTTTGTGGTTGTTTTTCTGGAAATCTTTCCGTAATTTAGACTATGGATGCCCAGATATAAAGCCTCTAACGACTTTTTTGAATTTTCTCATGAATCTGAGCTCCCTAATCCTTCAGTGCAGGAACTTTGGAGGAATTTTCAGGGCATTTCTGAATATATTATAGAAATTTAATGGTTTCCCTGTCATGATTAATTCGAGTTTCTGCTGAAATTTACAGTAGCGGCTGTTTTCATCAATTATTACAAAAAGTTTGAAAAATGATCACATCAAACTGATAATTAGCTGCTGCTATTACAACTGTGGCTTCCATGTTCTTCAATGGCTGAACTTTCCATGGTTTGGTCCTTTACATATGATAAAATATTAATCTTCATTTCCTTGGGAGTCAAAATGCTAACCAAGTGTTGGTGAAAGTATTGATAAATGTTTGTTTGCTGGATGTTTGGCCCAAGATTTCCAAATTGAATGACCTCATTCACTGGCTTTTTAAAGAAAGGCTTACTGTTTTTTAATCTTTGTCTTTTGTTTTCTCTTGCCACTTCAAGAATCAACCGAGTTCAATCTAACTTGATGCGTATTTGAGTGAGGCCCTGTTCTCAACCTAAGTTGTCCAATAAAACCCTAATTCTACCCATTTTTCTGAACTTGGATTGAAATTGGATTTCATTTTATTACATTTATATATATTCAAATTTGATCAGGTTGGCACAAATTGGTTGATTGTGCATATGATCAAATTGGGTTGGATTGAAGTTAGAACACTTAATTAAATTTAGATCTATTTAACAAAGAATTTGTTAGTTTTAGTTTACTAGCATGGCTAAAGTCGACAATTTTGTTTTGAAAGGCATTTGGAGTCCGTTTGATAGTGATTTTAGGAAGCACTTTTAATATATAAAGTTTTTTTGGAAAAAAAAAAAAAATAGGTGTTTGGCAAAACTTTGGAAACAATTTTTAAAATATGAAAAATCACTTGTAGTATTGAAAAATGACTGGTAGTGTTTTTTAGGAAACATTTGATAAGTGATTCTTCTAAAAATGCTTCCAGGGAGAATACTTCCACTAAAAATATTTCGAATAAAAATAGTATCCAATACATTCTTAATCACCCGTTTGATGGTAATTCTCAATAAAGTACTTTTAATCTATAGTGTTTTTGTTTGTAATGTTTTTATGAGAATAGTGAAAGTGATTTTGATAGTATTTTTTATAATATACCACATAAAAATAAAAATGCTTTTAATATTAATAAATGATAAAAAAAATACATAAAAATTCATTATAAAAGGGAAAAATTATAACAAACCAATATTTTTTCCGTGAGAAAAGAATACAAATAATATCTAAATATTTGTATTATTAGAAAAATTAAATTAATAATTTTATTACAAGAAGAAAAGTTTGAAATTACTTATAAAAAGATCTAGACTATAACAAATATTTATCATAAGATAATATTTTTTCAAAGCAAAATAAAGTACATAATTACATATTAGCTTAATTTATCTATAAACTTAATACATTATTTTTATACGTAATATCAAACCCATTTTCACTTATTTTAACTCTTTAATATAAAAAAAATGATGATTTAAAAATACATAAATTTTGAACTAATTATAGTTATATTTAACTTCTTATATACTTTTCATGATAAAATCAAATATAAAAAAAAAAAAAATCATTTTTTTAATAATTTTTTTTTTACATACTGAACATTGAAGATAAGCTAAAAGTGTTTTTTGACTCTATTTAGATTTTAAAATAATTTGAGAAAAATAAAAATTGAAATAAAATATAGAAAAAATAAAAATAAAATTGGGTTTGAAGTTGATAAAATTTATCATATGATTCTTCACATTTATTTCTTCCTTATTTTTCTATGCAATAATTTTTGTTTTAATAAATCAAACAATACTTTTGGGTAATTAAATATATAAAACCAGTTAATTAATTATGTGTTGATGTAAATAAAAGATATAGCATCAATCACTCTTCGGTCTTCAATCGTTCTCTTGTTAGATTAGTACAAAGATTCTAAAAAATCCTAATAAATAAAGATGATTTTTTGGAGCCTCCTTTTGTCCATGAGCAATTGATTTCCAACTCAATATCCATCCATATGAATTATTGTTGTGATCTCTTTCTCCAATAATGTCATTGTCTCTTTTTCTTTTTTGTCCTTTTCTTCTTTTGGAGCCCCCTTTTGTGCCCAAAAGATTGATTTTCAAATCAATATCTATCACTATCAATTATTACTATGACCCCTTTCTCCGACAATGTCATCTTTTTTTCCTTTTTCTTTTTCTCCTTTTCTTTTGCTTTTCCTTTTGAAACCTTCTTTGTGCATAACAGATTGATTTCCAGCCCAATATCCACTAATACGAATTATTGTTGTGGACCCCTTTCTCCAACGATGTCATTTTCTCTTCTTTTTCTTTTGGTATGATTGCACTCTTATCATTTTCTCTCCAACAATGTCATTTTGTCATTTTCCTTTGGTAGGAGGTCTTTCTCTCTCTTGTTCATGAACTAAGACTAAGTTTCAATCTTTTTAAAAAACACATTTTAGCACGTTTTTTAAAAACACTTTTACATAAAAAGTGTTTTTGAAAGCAAAAATTTAGGAAAATACTTTTAACATAAAAATGTTTTTGAAAGAAAGATTTTAAAAACATTTCAAAAATTAAAAAAAAAAAACACTTATAATATTCAAAAATCATTTATAATATTTTTTGAAGAAACGTTTATAAGTGATTCTTCTAAAAATACTTACGAAAAAAACACGCTATCAAAAACACTTTGAATATAAATAATGTCAAACACACTCTAATATTGTTTTAGAAAACTAATAAATTTTATATATATATATATATATATATATATATATATATATATATATATATATATTTGATTTTATTCTAAAAAATATAATAAAAAATTAAATACAATTAAAATTTATTAAAAACTTATATTTTTTAAATTTATTTAATTCTTATATAAACAGTTAAAATTCAGTTATATAGGTGTGAAATAATATATAAAAATAATTTATTAATTTTTTTGTTTTTATTTTCTACTTATTTTTATTTTTATTCTTTATTTTCTTTCCTTTAATTTTTTCACAAACAAAATGTAACCTAAAAAATTAATAAACTTCAAAAAAATTAATAAAATTTTATAAGTATAAAACTATGTCTCCATGATTTTCCATACATTGTCACTTAAGGATTTTTTAAAAATTTATTAACTTATCTATTAGCAGTTTATTTATTTAATACATTGATCATGTTAGGACCAAAGATTTTATTATTTAAACAAGATTATTAATTGATTAAATATTTATTTATCAAGGTTTTTACTATTTGTATTTATACATTTATTTTTCTTTTTTTTTTATCTTGTGTGTATAAATAGTAAAAAATTGAAAAAAAACACTTAATTAATTTTTTATTATATTTGAATTGTTTCATTTAGATGATAAACCAAATAATACAATTTTGACTGTTTCTTTCTTTTGGGATCTTCAAATGTTTAAATAAATTATGAGAAAAAGAAAACAATATGAAAAAAAAATGATGGGAGAAGAGAAAAATAGGAGAAAATTCGCTATGTTTTTCTTACTTCTTTTGATAAGGAGACTATCATTAGAAGTAATTTAAACAAATGATAGATTGAAGTAACTTGAGTAATAAAATGAGCATAGGGCAATGTCCAATTGAAATTAGTTTCACAACTAGGAGTCAGGGTTTTGAACTTGCTTTGATACCATGTTGCACAATCAATTTTCATATAATCTTAAGTTGTTAGGATTTAGGTCTATAATGTATATCATGCTCTTTAACACCTTCTTTCATGTGCCCTCATACCCACATGAGAAGATATAGAAATGTTTGTGAACAAACAAATCATAGATAATCTCTTTTGCCTTCCCCGTGGACTCAATAAATTAAGGAAATAAAAATGCGGAGAGGTTAGAACTTTAGAGTATAATTGAAAATAATACGCAAGCATAAACCTGATTTTTTTCATTCTCTCTTATGTCACAAATTAGAATTTGTTAGTTTTAGTTTACTATCATGGTTAAAGTTGACAATTTTGTTTTGAAAGGCATTTGAAGTTCATTAGATAGTGATTCTAGGAAACATTTTTAGTATAAAAAGTCTTTTTGAAAAAATAAAAATAAGTGTTTGACAAAATTTTAGAAACACTTTTTAAAATTTGAAAAATCACTTATAGTGTTTTTTAGGAGACGTTTATAGGTGATTATCCTAAAAGCGTTTTCAAATATAACACTTTCACTAAAAATACTTCAAGTAAAAATATTGTCAAACACATTATTAATCACCCCGTTTGATTCTAATTCCCACAAAAGTACTTTTAATCTATAGTGCTTTTGTTTGTAATGCTTTTATGAGATAGTGAAAGTGATTTTGATAGTATTTTTTATAATATACCACATAAAAATAAAAATACTTTTAATATTAATAAATTATCAAAAAAAGACATAAAAATTCATTATAAAAGGGAAAATTATAATAAACCAATATTTTTACCGTGAGAAAAGAATGCAAATAATATCTAAATATTTGCATTATTAGAAAATAATAATTTTATAACAAGAAGAAAAAGTTCGAAAATTACTTATAAAAAGATCTAAATTATAACAAACATTTATCATAAGATAATAATTTTTCAAAGCAAAATAAAGTATCGCTTAATTTTTTTAATCAAATTTTAAAAATCATTACATTTTCAATATAAATCTTTACAAAATGGATGCAAACAAATATTAATTTTTCACTTTTATTATTTTTTACTTGTTTCTAATATTTTTGAATATATTTTTAAAATAGAATTTTATTTTTAATCAATTTATATGCTTGTATGATTATTTTTTAAAACAATGGTAGAAAAACAAATAAAAACAATAGAAAACAATTAAAAGATGTTACCCGGAAATATTTTATTTTTTATTCTTAAGAAGATAAAATAAAAAATAATTTTTAATTATCAAATGTATTTTTTTGTTTTTTTAATAACAAAAAGTTGTTTTAAAAAACAATTATCAAATAGATGTTATATTTAATATCTGTTTTTGAAAATATTGTCAAAATAATAATGTATTTTTTTGTTTTTTTAATAACAAAAAGTTGTTTTAAAAAACAATTATCAAATAGATGTTATATTTAATATCTGTTTTTGAAAATATTGTCAAAATAATAATGTATTTGAGAGTGATTTAAGAAAGTATTTCTAATTTTTTTAATGCTAGAAAGAGAAAATTATTCGAATATTAAAAATATTATAAACACTTTCTAAAATCACTTTCGCCTTCGAATCACATGTTTAATAGTGATTATCATAAAAATACTTTTAATTTATAGTGTTTTTGTCCGTAAAACTTTTATGAGAATAGTAAAAGTGATTTTGGTAGTATTTTTTATAATACATCACATAACATAAAAACGTTTTTAATATTAATAAATTATTAAAAAAAAAACATAAAAATTCATTGTAAAAGGGATAAATTATGATAAACCAATACTTTTTGGAAAAAAAAAAATACATAGACATTTATGATAAAATGATATACAAATATTTATATTAGTAGAAAAATAAACAATAATAATTTTGATTACTACAAGAAAATTTTGAAAATTACTTACAAAAAGTACAACAAGCATTTATTATAAGATAATAAAGTATATAGAAAAAAAAAAATAGAACCAGGCTCGACATAAAGCTCTCAGCAAGTATACAACCAGGCTCGAAACAGTAAAGATTCTTTGTCATGGACCAAAGCCAAAATAAAAAAATAGAAAAAGGAAGTAGGCGGACAACAATTCAAAATGGGAGGCAACAGGCTGTCAATGGGTGGTGGGATCAAGATAGTTTGAAAATGACATGACATGTGATTGTAAAGTTTCACCTCTTTCATCCCAGCGGAAAACAATTCAAAATAGGAGGCGACAGGCTGTCAATGGGTCTGATTTTTTTTTGGAGAATTGTGCATTATATCGCACTTGATAATTAATAAAAAGTACTCCAAATATCCATTATTGATTAAAAGGATTTGCGGTAGGAATGGATAAAAATATCCCTGACATAAACCCATTATTTTTATACCATCATTCTTCACATGCCACTTTTATAAAATTCTCCTTTATTTAATTATTTTTTTATTTTTCATTATTTTTTAAAACTCTTTTAAAAATAATTAAAAAATCAACATTATTTTTTATTTTTAAATTATAAATAAACAAAAATTATATTAATAATTCAAAAACTATTTTAGAAAATACTTTTAAAAAAATATTAATTTAAATGAATAAAAATTATCTTTTACATTTTAGAAGTAAATAATTTAATAATTAAAATACTATTTAAAATAAATATATTTACTACTTTTTTTCTTTTATACTAAAAAATATTTTTAATTTTTTTTTTACTATTATAAAATGAAAAGTTTAAATTTTTTTAATATTATGTTTTTCTAATTTTAATAATTTTTTAAATTTAGACTGGTAATAAGTTATATGAAATATTGTAAATTTGTTTATTACGGAATTTTTTTTAATGATTTGAATTAATTGAAAATTTATTAAAATAAGAAAAAGAAAAAGAGAGAAAGAGGATGGATTGAGAGTTTTAATCTTAAATATCCAACTAAAATGTTTTCATATTTATAAATGGATTATTTATAATTTATTTTCTTTTGATTCTTTATCTTAAATTTCATCTCAACTTGTTTTTTTCTTATATTTTCATGTTTTATATTATATCCTTATTTAAGGTGATTTTCATCTAATTTATGCTCCATTATATTCTCTTTTTTATTTTAATGTGTTTCTAAACCTCTTTACGTAATAAAAGATTTTATCATTTTTCATCTATAAAACTTTATACAAAAGATATCATGTATGAGGAAAAAAAAAAGAGAAATTTATGATATAATTACATGCACATATTTTAATATGATACATTTGCCTGATTTGATGACATTGTATTTTAATAATTTAAACCATGCTAAGTTCACATTTATTTTAGATTTAAAAGAGTATTATAATATTTTTCAAATTATTAAAGTATAATACATTATTCAATTTAAAATTAAAAATTATCACCATTAATTAAAAGATGGTCATGTTACAAAATAATATATTAAGACAATCTCTATGTATTATCCATAAAATAGAGAAAATATTCAAATAATTATCTATAACTTGAAAGATATTTATATAAAAATTAGCTTTTATGTGTGTATATATATATATATATATTAGATAAAAATAATAATAATATTTTTTAAGGTGTTTAAAAAATATTTATTATATATTTTGTAAGTTTGAAAAAAAAGTTATAAGGTATTTAAAAAATATTTATTAAAAAATATAGTAATAATTATTTTTAATTATTGATTTTCAATATTTAATTTACTGGGTGTGGTTTTTGGGAGAAAAATAATTAGTGGAAATATTGGCACGTTTGTGGTTAGGAAATAATTCACATGGTCCCACCATGGGAGAAAGGTAAGGTGAATGAAGAGGGAGAGAAAGGGAAAGAGAGGATGAGAGAGAAGTGGGAAGCCGCCGGAGAAAGAGGAGAGTTGACACGTGGATTCCTTTATGAGATCTTTAATTTTATAATTAATTGTGGGTGACTTGGCTTTTAGAGCTGGCAGCCACCATCAGAATTTGGTGAAATAATTATTAAGGAGTCACCTCAATTATAGGAAACACCATGCCCCAGGCCACATGGTTGATGAGAGTAGCATGAGTGTGAATAGTTTATCCAATGTGAGGCTGTCTCCTTTTCTCATCCACCCAATGGAATGATTGGAATCTCCACACGAATATTCCCACTTAGACCTCATAAGTCATATCAAATAAGAAAATCAATCAACCTTGTCCCATATTTCAACTTGGCCTCCTAATCCTAATTCTTTATCCATGAAGGACCACTACAATTCCAGGGTATTTCCTAACAACTTAATATTTATTATTTAATCGCTTAACCTAACTTTAAATTAATCTATACTTAAAATATTGGCTTAAAACTTTTTTTTCTTAATTTTTATTTTGAAGTATTAAAGTTTTATTTGATAAAATTAACTTAAAATTTATTTTAAATCTTCAAATTAATATTTTTATCTTCATAAATTATAATTAAAATAAAAAAGTCAAGTAACAATAAAGATGATGAAGTATTAGAATTGATCGTGAGGATAACTATAACAAATAGAATTTTAAAAATAAAATAAAGATATAGACTTAAAAATAAATTAATCATTTTTACTTATTATTTAAAATTATTATTTTTACTTTAAGTTACAATATTAAATTAATTTACCAAATATACTTAATTTATTTAATAATTTAAATTAAATTATTAGATCATTTTAAGTCATTAAACTAATTTATCAAATACTCGTTCCAATATCAATTATTGTATTGTGAGATAGTAATCTCTACACAATAAAAGCCCACTTGAAGTGGACAAAGAAAAAAGGGGAGATGACATTTTTGAAATTACATTTTTCTAAGCCAGAAAATATTGCTAGAAATTTCTACTCTCATTGAGTTTTTTTTTTCTTGGTTCAAGTTGGGTGGGTCCACTTGAATACCCAAACCTATTTTCAATTGAAAATATAATAAATAAAATGAAAACTTTTGAAATATATATAAATATTCAATATTTTTGTCCAAAAAGTAAGTTAAAAAACTATTTTTGGTCATAAATAGAATTTTATTCTTTAAAACATTATCAAAGAGTTACTAATCTTTCATCTTGAAGCCTAGGGATTGACAATTATTAACATCACCATCAAAATATGAAATTAAGTCTCCTTGGGAAATTATACTTGTTTTTTATTTTTAAAAATAGATACTTCCATATTAAAAATCAAATTAAAAAAAAAAAGATTTATCTTATATTCTTGAAAATCACTTTCAAATTTTAAATTTTGAAATAATAAAAAAATTTATTTCTTAATTTTTTTTAATCAAATTTTAAAAATTATTACATTTTCAGTATAAATCTTTAAAAAATGGATGCAAACAAATACTGATTTATCACTTTTATTCTTTTTTAATTTTAACATAATAATAATTGGATTACGTGACATTAAGCAATTGATAAGACTTATTTAAATATTTTATTAAATATAATTAATTAATAGATATTAATCACATCAACCCCACGTTTTCGTTGTAAGGTCGGCCGCATGTATGAGGACACCTGCTCTACTCAGAACACACGCTTGGTTTAGTTTGTTTTTGC
This sequence comes from Vitis vinifera, assembly GCF_030704535.1. NCBI lineage: Eukaryota > Viridiplantae > Streptophyta > Magnoliopsida > Vitales > Vitaceae > Vitis > Vitis vinifera. The sequence continues at coordinate 9,522,996 of NC_081818.1, read as the reverse complement.
TTCTAAATATTCACCGCACAACCATACACTTCATTTTTGTTACTGCCAACACGAAAGATCTACCAATAATTCAAACTTAAATTCGGGGGGCCCAAAATTATTTTATCGCTTAGGACTCATATTGAAATCAATTAAAAGCGACTTTAATGCTTGAAAGCACATTCCTGCCAAAAAAGTGCATATTTGATAAATTATTAAACATTGCTTTAAAATCTAAAGAATCACTTAAAAATAATTTTGAACAATCATTTAAGTGATAATTCTTTCAAAAATCATTTTTATTTTATTTTATAATACATGATAAAAAAATATTATCATAACAATTTTTTATTTATATTTAAATATTAAGGTGTTGTTTGAGAACTATTCCTGAAAACATTTTTTAATTCAAAAACACATATTTGATAAGCTTTTGATAAAAAATAATTTTTTGAAAATTTCTTTAAAAATAAGTTGTTTTTTAGAATAGATTTTAGATATTTTTAATTGTTTTGTAGAATGCTTGTGGCAACAATTCATAATATTAAAAATATTTTTGAAAACCTTTGTATTATACATTACTACATAGTACCTTCATAAAAAAGATGAGAAAATTTCATTTTTCATATTTGAGTTTTGAAATATAATTTTATTTTTGAAAACAATTTAGAAGTATTTCTAAAAATTATGGTCATGTTTGATAACTGTTTTTAAAAAAATAATTTTTGAAAACTATTTTCTAATGATTTGTAGAATAAAAGTTTGTTTGGAACTATAAATGTTTTTATCTTGTTTTTAATATTTTTGAATATATTTTTAAAATAGAACTTTATTTTTAATCAATTTACATACTTGTATAATTATTTTTTAAAACAACTGTCAAAAAATAAATGAAAGCAACTAAGAGATGTTATTTGAAAATATCTTATTTTTTATTCTTAAGAAGAAAAAATAGAAAATAGTTTTTAGCTATCAAATGTATTTTTTTATTTTGAATAATAAAAAGTTGTTCTCGTAAACAATTATAAAATAAATCCTATATTTGACATCCGTTTTTTAAAATATTGTTAAAATATTGTATTTATGAAGTGCTTTTTTGCATACACTTTTTGTTTTTTACATTTGAAAATAGAAAATAATAGTAACTTGTTATAAAATATAGTTCTTTATTTTTAAAAATATAAAATAAAATTTGTAGCTAAATGACATCTAATTAATTGATTGGTAAAATATTTAGATAATGTTTGCATCCCAAAGAATTTGAAATGAAAAAAAAAAAATGAAAGAAATGAAAAATAAATTATTTTTATATACTATTTTAAATAATTTAATATGCAATGTTTACTAAGCTGCCAAATGTTCTCAATTCGCATATTCATTTACCAAGTTTAACCCGGTTGGAACCCGATATTAGAAAAATGGATATCGATTTGGCTTGAGTTGAATCTCGGATTGGACCGGCTGTAGACAAATGAGTTTGGTGGGTTGAGTTTGGGTCAACTGATAACTCGCTCGAAGCCGCTGGACTTGCACCCTAGTTGTGAAATTATTTAATTTTTATATAAAAAATTAAATTTCAATTAGATAAATGTAAAATAATATATAAAAATAATTTATTAATTATTTTTTATTTTTTTTTATTTTTTCTTTCATTTTATTTTTACTCTTTATTTTTCCCTTTATATTTTTCATCAACAAAAAATAACCTAAAAATTAATAAAATTTTAAAAAAATTTAATAAAATTTGACAAGTATAAGAGGTTGTCTTCTTGATTTTTGGTCATTTAAGATTTTTTAAAAATTTCATTAACCTATCTATTTGGCAGTTTATTTATTTAATAAACCAATCCGGTTGGATAAAAGATTTTATTATTTAAATAAGATTATTAATTTATAGAGCATTTATTTATCAAGGTTTTATTATATTTATTTACAAATTTATTTATTTTTTCTTATTTTATTTATAAAAAATAAAAATTTGAAAATGTTTAATTTTTTAATTAATTTTTATTATATATTTTTTTTCATACTTAGATGAAAACCAAATAATACAATTTTGACTATTTATATATTTTTTGGATCTTGAAATATTTAAATAAATTATGAGAAAAAGAATATATATATATATATATATAATGATTGCAAAAGAGAAAAACAGAAGAAAAAAAAGTGGAAGAAAAAAAAAGTTTTATTTGTGCTTTTTCTTACTTCTTTTTAAATAAACGATGAAAAGATTAAAAATTTGTAAATATTTATATAATATTTCTTATATAGAATTTTCTTTTACAATGGGAACATATATATATATATATATATATTTTTTTAAATTTTATATGTTATAATTTTTACCTTTTGCTTTCCTATTATTTTTCAACTTTTTCATGATGCCAATAAACCCTTAAACCAATTATACTTTGGTTAACCCAAATATTCAAAGATATCAATTTATTATTAGAAACTGCAATTGTATATCAAAATATTTGAAATACATTCAAATAATACGAATAAGTTAACAAGGATGAGTTTTTGTTTTTATAAAAATGAATTTTGATTTTGATTTTGATTTTGATTTTGATTTTTACTCTAATCAGTAATTCAAAACACAATTCATGACCTGGTTTGGGTTTCAGTTTAACTTTGAATGATTGAAGGGCCTTGTACGAGCTTTGTCTCGTGACTCTACGTTTTCATCCTCATTCTCGCTAGGGATTTTCATTTTCATTTTGCTGGGTGAGAGCTGTCTTCACATTTCATTGCTGAAATCTTTCATTTCCTTGTTTCCTTTCTCAAATCATCAGCCTTAACATCTCTGCTTCTGTTCTTCAAGTTGAATCCAATAGCAGCCATATGCTTTTTCTCTCTATTCCCCTCCATAGCCCTTTGTCAGATCGTTTGCAACTCTCCCCACCCTCATACTCATTCTGATCACCAGTACTCATTTTCACTCTCATTTTGCCCATACGTCTATGTCGCTCTGCTCCTTTGCTTGCTAAACTTTTCAATTTCTTTGATTTCTGTTTTTGCGACACTGATTCCCGTAGCTAGCAGCCTGTTGTTAGTTTACTGCTTCTGTTCTTTTGGTTTTCTGTCATCGATCTGATCTGTGTTCCAAAAGAGAAGAAAGGAGTCGCGAGTAGAAAATGGTAGAAATTGTTCTTTCGGTTGCAGCAAAAGTTTCAGAGTACCTGGTTGATCCAGCTGTACGTCAGCTGGGTTATCTGTTTAACTACCGTGCCAACATTGAGGAACTCTCTCAACAGGTTCAGAAGCTGAGGGATGCCAGGGCTAGGCTGCAGCACTCTGTGGATGAAGCTATTGGGAATGGACTTATAATCGAAGATGATGTTTGCAAGTGGATGAAACGTGCTGATGGGTTCATACAAAATGCTTGCAAATTCCTTGAAGATGAGAAGGAGGCGCGGAAGAGTTGTTTCAATGGGTTGTGTCCTAATTTGAAGTCCCGGTACCAGCTAAGCAGGGAAGCAAGTAAGAAGGCAGGGGTTTCTGTTCAAATCCTTGGAGATGGTCAATTTGAGAAGGTAGCATATCGTGCCCCTCTGCAAGGGATAAGGTGCAGACCTTCCGAAGCTTTAGAATCAAGAATGTTGACTTTGAATGAAGTCATGGAGGCCTTAAGGGATGCCAATATCAACAGGATCGGGGTATGGGGGATGGGTGGTGTGGGGAAGTCCACGCTGGTGAAACAAGTGGCTGAACAAGCTAATCAAGAGAAGTTATTCGAAAAGGTGGTCAACGTATCTGTGTTGCAGACTCCAGACTTAGAAAGAATTCAAAGGGAACTTGCAGACTGGCTAGGTATGAAATTTGAGGAGGAGAGTGAACAGGGAAGAGCAGCTCGACTACATCAGAGGATGAAGGCGGAGAAGACCATCCTCATCATCTTGGATGATCTTTGGGCCGAACTTGAGTTGGAGAAAGTAGGAATTCCTTCGCCAGATGATCACAAGGGATGCAAATTAGTGCTAACTTCTAGAAATAAACAAGTCTTGTCGAATGAGATGAGTACTCAAAAAGATTTTCGAGTTCGACATTTGCAAGAAGATGAAACATGGATTTTATTTAAGAACACAGCTGGCGATTCCATTGAAAATCCAGAGTTGCAACCTATAGCTGTTGATGTAGCAAAAGAATGCGCGGGTTTGCCAATTGCAATAGTAACTGTGGCAAAGGCATTGAAAAACAAGAATGTGTCCATTTGGAAGGATGCCCTGCAACAACTGAAATCGCAAACCTCCACAAACATAACAGGAATGGAGACAAAGGTATACTCAAGTCTGAAGTTGAGCTACGAACACTTGGAGGGAGATGAAGTGAAGTCATTGTGCTTGCTTTGTGGCCTATTTTCTAGGTATATCCATATTAGGGACTTGTTGAAATATGGTGTGGGTCTGCGATTATTTCAAGGAACTAATACATTGGAAGAGGTGAAAAATAGAATAGATACATTGGTTGACAACCTCAAATCCTCAAATTTTTTACTAGAAACTGGCCGTAATGCAGTTGTTAGAATGCATGATCTTGTTCGAAGTACTGCCAGAAAAATTGCATCCGAGCAACATCATGTGTTTACACACCAGAAGACTACTGTAAGAGTGGAAGAATGGTCAAGGATAGATGAACTCCAGGTCACCTGGGTAAAACTGCATCACTGTGATATTCATGAACTTCCAGAAGGGCTGGTATGTCCAAAACTTGAATTTTTTGAATGTTTTCTAAAGACCAATTTGGCAGTGAAAATCCCAAACACATTTTTTGAAGGGATGAAGCAACTCAAAGTATTAGATTTAACTGGAATGCAACTTCCATCGCTGCCCTTATCACTTCAGTCCCTTGCAAATCTTCGAACATTGTGTTTGGATGGATGCAAGTTGGGAGACATTGTTATAATTGCAGAGCTAAAGAAATTAGAAATTCTTAGCCTTATGGATTCTGATATCGAACAGTTGCCCAGAGAAATAGCACAGTTGACTCATCTAAGGCTGTTCGATTTGAAGAGTTCTTTCAAACTAAAAGTAATTCCGTCAGATGTCATATCAAGCTTGTTCCGATTAGAGGATTTGTGTATGGAAAATAGTTTTACTCAATGGGAGGGGGAAGGAAAGAGTAATGCTTGCCTTGCTGAGTTGAAACATTTGTCTCATTTAACCGCTTTGGACATACAAATACCAGACGCCAAGTTGCTGCCAAAAGACATGGTCTTTGATAACTTGATGAGATATAGAATATTTGTAGGTGATATCTGGATCTGGGAAAAAAACTATAAAACCAATAGAATATTGAAGCTCAACAAATTCGATACAAGCCTTCATCTGGTGGATGGTATCAGCAAGTTGTTGAAGAGAACTGAAGATCTACACTTGCGTGAATTGTGTGGTGGTACTAATGTTCTTTCCAAATTAAATAGGGAGGGTTTTCTTAAATTAAAGCATCTTAATGTTGAAAGCAGTCCAGAGATTCAATATATTGTGAACTCGATGGATCTGACTTCATCACATGCTGCCTTTCCTGTTATGGAGACCTTGTCTCTCAATCAGCTGATTAACTTGCAAGAGGTATGCCATGGCCAATTTCCAGCAGGGTCCTTTGGTTGCTTGAGAAAAGTGGAAGTGGAAGATTGTGATGGCTTGAAATTTCTCTTCTCGTTGTCTGTGGCTAGAGGCCTTTCCCGACTTGAAGAAACAAAAGTAACCAGATGCAAGAGTATGGTTGAGATGGTTTCCCAAGGAAGGAAAGAAATAAAAGAAGATGCTGTTAATGTGCCTCTGTTCCCTGAATTGAGATCCTTGACATTAAAGGACTTACCCAAGCTCAGTAATTTCTGCTTTGAGGAGAACCCAGTGCTTTCCAAGCCTGCAAGCACAATTGTTGGTCCTAGTACACCACCTCTCAACCAACCGGTATGTCAAACCTTGATAATCCTTTCTATCTAGTCAATGCTTTTTTAATCACTTCAATTCAAATACTTGGAGACTAGCTCCTCGTTAATTGATTTGAGTCAGCAAGAATCCCTTCATTTAAATCGATCCCAAAACCCATCTGATGAGACTTTACCCGCAAAGATAAAACGTCACCAATCAAAACAGAGCATTGACTGAATACAATTAATAGACTGGTTTTTTAATTTGACAAACAATTTATCATCATGCTTTTATTTTCACTCTATGTTAATATCTGTAATACATCTATGTTGTATTTAACGCTCTCAGAGGTTCTCATGTTACAGGAGATAAGGGATGGCCAACTTCTGCTTTCCTTGGGCGGCAACCTCCGGTCTCTCAAGTTGAAGAATTGCATGTCACTGTTGAAATTATTCCCACCCAGTTTGTTACAGAATTTGCAAGAACTCACATTGAAAGACTGTGATAAACTGGAACAAGTATTTGATCTTGAAGAGCTAAATGTTGATGATGGGCATGTTGAGCTCCTCCCTAAATTAAAAGAACTGAGGTTGATTGGTCTACCAAAGTTGAGGCATATATGCAACTGTGGTAGCTCCAGAAATCATTTCCCTTCTTCCATGGCTTCTGCTCCTGTAGGCAATATCATATTCCCTAAATTAAGCGATATTACACTGGAATCTTTGCCCAACCTCACAAGCTTCGTCTCCCCTGGATATCATTCCCTCCAAAGGCTTCACCATGCAGACCTTGATACCCCCTTCCTGGTGCTCTTTGATGAAAGGGTCAGTTTATCTCTTAGAATCCTTTTCCTTTTAACATTGTTATCAATCAAATTATTGGAGGAAAATAAAGAAAATTTAGATTGAGCTGGTTCTTGACATCTTGTTTCTCTTTTTTTATTTTTATTTTTCGCCAAAATTTAACTTAACTGTCAATAATAGAGTTTAATATAATTAAATGTTTAATTTATTTGTTTTTATTCAGGTTTGAATGATGGACGTTGAATGTAGTTTGTATATATTAAAATATTTATAAAATTAATTATGATATTTTTTCTTACTCTAATTTGAAAAAATAATATTCAAATATCCTAAAATATTTGAATTATTAATATTATAAAAGTTTTATAATAATTAGTTATATAATTATTATGAAAATTTGTATTGGAATAATAAAAATGATTTCTAATTATACTTGATTAGTAAAAAAATGCTAGAAAATTTTCTAAGTTAACACTTCTATACAGTGTACATATCTTTGGATAATGGGTTTATAATTGAAGTATATGTTTGATTATTGAAATCAATTCATTAACTTTTATATTTTTAATTTGGAAAAGAATATCAAATTCTATTTTTTGATTTACAAAACTCATTGAATTATTTACTCTAATGAATATTTAGATGAATGTGAATTATGTTTTGGGTTTTTTTAATTAAGAAATTTATATTAGAATTAGTGGCAGTTTATTTTTATTTTGTTGTGCGATAAATGTATAGAATTTTAGTTTGATTTAGAATTTCATAGATTTAAGTTTATTATCTAAATAAAGGAATTTTTTATTGACAAATAAAAAGTATTTAAGTCATTTTTTTTTATGATAATTTTTTGTAATTTATAATGAATTCATTCTCATCCAAATTACACGGTGGTGGTTTAATTTTTTTTAAGACAATTAGATAAGAATCAATCAAAATATTTAAGGCTTAAAGTAATTTGCTTTAACAATTAAATAAAAAATTGGAGAAAAAAAAAACCAAACAAACGAGTCTTTTGGAACTTTTCAATTGTATAACAGTTGTATTAAAATGAATTCCACGAGAACTCTGCTATTTCTTGATTGATTTTTTCCTTACAAATTCTTATAGTTTTATACTATGAAATTCAACTTGTTTAAGCATGTACATTTTCCTCCACCCTTCTTTAAGATGCAATTTATTGTGTTTTTCTTTTGAGGTCCCTAATTCTAGCTGGTTCTAGACATGGATAATTTTCTTTTTTCAGTTAGTCAAAATATATAAATAACAAAATGGTGGGATGAACTCTGCAGGTTGCATTTCCTAGCTTGAAGTTCTTAATCATCTCGGGACTGGATAACGTGAAAAAAATATGGCACAACCAAATTCCTCAAAATTCCTTTTCCAACCTAGGAAAGGTGAGAGTAGCATCATGTGGAAAATTGTTGAATATTTTTCCATCTTGTATGCTGAAAAGGTTACAGAGTCTACGGATGCTGATCTTACATGATTGTAGATCATTAGAAGCGGTTTTTGATGTGGAAGGGACAAATGTGAATGTGAATGTGAAGGAAGGTGTAACTGTCACTCAGTTGAGTAAACTGATTCCAAGATCGCTGCCAAAAGTTGAGAAGATATGGAATAAGGATCCCCATGGAATTCTCAATTTTCAAAACTTAAAATCAATATTTATTATTAAATGTCAAAGTCTGAAAAACCTTTTTCCAGCATCTTTAGTCAAAGATCTTGTGCAACTTGAAGAACTGGATTTGCATTCTTGTGGGATAGAGGAAATTGTTGCAAAGGACAATGAAGTGGAGACAGCAGCTAAGTTTGTATTCCCTAAAGTAACCTCTCTCAGACTCTCCCATCTACATCAACTCAGGAGTTTCTACCCAGGGGCACATACTTCACAGTGGCCATTGTTGAAACAACTGATAGTGGGTGCGTGTGATAAAGTCGATGTATTTGCATCCGAAACTCCAACATTCCAACGAAGACATCACGAGGGAAGTTTTGATATGCCAATTCTCCAGCCCCTTTTCTTGCTCCAACAGGTAAGGTCTCAAACCTTTATGGATTTGGTTCACCTCATCAAGTTTCATAATTGCCAAGTTTCGATAAATTGTACATTAAATTCTCATGTTATTGTGGCACTCGTAATTAGTTTGCTCAGCGGACAATGCATTGGATTGCCCCCTTGCCACTATTATTTCAACTTTGTAAACCTCCAGATATGTTTATTAAATCTGTCCAATCAGATATTATTTTAGCTCATTAATTTTTCTAGATATCCCTTCAAAGAACCTAGCAATTGAATTTGAATTTATCTGATGCAGAGACCAAAACTATATGCTGGAAACACGGTTGTTGGCCCCCACTTGATCCAGAATTTGACCTAATTCCTAGATTCACAGTTGAACCTTTTTAAGTCAAAATTTGACCTAATCTGGTTATGAAATTAGTTACACACTGTTACCTGTTTGTCACATGTTGTTAGAAGTAGTTAGATAGAGAGAGGGTTATTTAAGTTGTAAACTCTGTTTTCTCGTTAACAAGAAATGCCCATTTTATCGATTCTGATACAAACCAATATTGCAATTTATAGTAAATTTTATTGGTGTCCAAAAATTATTTAATTTGTAAAACTATCAATATAACCAGCCAACTTCTCAAATGCCAAATGATCCTAATTAGGCATTGAGAGGTTGCTGTCCAGTGCATCTTCTCTAAACAGCATAAAATATTATTATATTAATTTTTCCATGTTCATTGCTTGGATCAGAGAAATAAAACAGCATTACTTCTTTGTAGATATGCATATCTTATTTATATGCTAGTTATAACTGACATAACAAATTCGTTTTATTCGAACCATTTCCCAGGTTGCATTCCCTTACTTGGAGGAATTAATATTGGATGACAACGGGAATAACGAAATATGGCAAGAGCAATTTCCAATGGCTTCCTTTCCTAGACTAAGATATCTGAAAGTATGTGGATATATAGATATTTTGGTTGTGATTCCTTCCTTTGTGCTTCAAAGATTACATAATCTGGAAAAACTAAATGTGAGAAGATGTAGTTCAGTCAAAGAGATATTCCAACTTGAAGGACTTGACGAGGAAAATCAAGCCCAGAGGCTTGGACGGTTAAGAGAAATATGGTTGCGTGATCTTCTTGCGTTGACGCATTTGTGGAAGGAAAACTCCAAATCAGGCCTTGATTTGCAAAGTCTAGAGAGTCTTGAAGTGTGGAATTGTGACAGTTTGATAAGTTTGGTGCCATGCTCAGTATCTTTCCAAAATCTGGATACTCTAGATGTGTGGTCTTGTAGCAGTCTGAGAAGTTTGATATCACCCTCGGTAGCTAAAAGTCTGGTAAAACTCAGAAAGCTCAAAATTGGTGGATCGCATATGATGGAAGAAGTAGTTGCCAATGAAGGAGGGGAAGCAATTGCCAATGAAGGAGGGGAAACAGTCGATGAGATTGTGTGAGTGTTTAGCTAGGTTGGCAATTCCGGACAAAATTCCTAAGTGTCCCCTAACTCGGCTTTCCTATTCCTATTCGGACTACTTGACTTTGAAGACTAAGACTTTGCTAAGAGGCCAAGGTATGTAGTCGAGTGTGGAGTGATTGGGTGTGAATCAACCCGGTTTTTAATCTTTAAAATGTGTTAGAAAGTTGGGAAAAATGGTTTTTGGTGCAAGGCTTTTATTCCTCTGTTTCTGGATCGATCCAGGTGTAGGGGTGGATCTATCCAACTAATGTTTTTTTGATCAAATCTCAGCCATTAGATTAAGGGTTTCTTTTTACACTTTAAAAACCCAATCTTCACTCATTTTCTGGGTAGAGAGACTGCTGAAAACGTGGGGAGAGCAGCCACACTCCTAAGTGTTCTTCATTTCTCATTTTTGCTTTCCTAAGTTGGGGTTTTTGATTGCAAAGAAAATCAACTTCTCTTAATGTTTTCAAAACTTGTTTTCAATGGATTTTCTTGAGCAATAAATGGGTTGATTCATTCTTTCATTCACATCTAAATCTCTCATTCTATTTGGGTTGTGCAAAAACCCATTTTCTTCTTGTGTGGATTCAAGAAGAGGCCGAGATTGAGCTTGGTGCGGACTCCAAGTGTGCTCCAAAAGGAGAAGCTGAAAATGAAGGTACTAGTCAAGTATTCCGGGAAGGATTGGTTGGCTTGAGCTAGGTAAAACCTTGTACTCAGTTTTTTATTCTTCATAGTGGAGTTTTCAATCGGTGATAGGCCCGTGGTTTTTGATCTCTTCGGAGGTTTTCCACGTTAAAAATCTGGTGTTCATTGTCTCTTTCTCTCACTCTATATTTTGTTTTATTTTTGAGGAGTGTTGAAGCATTTGCATGTGTTTTGCATTTATAAATTGTTGGGAGAGTGTTGATGCATACATTGTTGCTTGTGGATGTTTTATTAAGGTTAGGTAATCTTTGTTGGGAGAATTTTAAAATTGTTCTACAACACCTATTCACCCCCCTCTAGGTGTAGTTCATTATTGAGATTCACATTTTCAATTGGTATCAGAGCAGGTTTTTAAAAGAAAAATCATTTTCGGTCCTTGAATCTCAATCATGGAACCTCATCAAGAGGGAGCTTCCATTGGGAGACCACCATTTTTAACCGGCGAAAATTATTCTCATTGGAAAGTGAGAATGCAATATTTTCTCAAAATGCAAAGTGAAAAAGTTTGGAATGCAGTTGAATTTGGTTGGTCTCCACCTAAGGTGTTGGATAGGGAAGGAAGACCAACTAATGTTATCAAGCCTAAGTTGGAATGGGATAGAGGTGACAATGAAGCTAGTGAGAACAATGCTAGAGCCATGTATTCTATCTTTAATGCCATTAGCACGGATGAATTTCGTAGGATAGCCACATGTACTTCGGCTAAGGAGGCTTGGGATATCCTCCAAGTGACTCATGAAGGTACTAATGCTGTGAAAGTGTCCAAACTTCAAATGTTAACCTCTAGGTTTGAGACAATTAGGATGGAGGATCATGAGAACTTTGGAGAGTTCTATGCAAAACTGATGGACATTGTGAATTCTAGTTTTAATCTAGGTGAGCCCATCCCTAATTCCAAAGTGGTTAGAAAAATTCTAAGATCTCTTCCGGAGAGATTTAGAGCAAAAGTCACTGCCATTGAAGAGTCCAAGGATGTGGATTCCTTGAAAGTGGATGAACTTGTGGGTTCACTCCAAACCTTTGAAATGACTCTTGGATCACCTAGGAAATCAAAGGGCATTGCCTTGAATGCCATTAAAGAGGAGTCCTTAGGTTCCGAAGGTGAGGGTAATGAGAAAATGTCGGATGGAGAGGTTGCTAGATTTGCTAGAAAATTCAAAAAATACATGAAGTTCAGGAAATATAAGAAGAAGTCCAATGAAGATGCTAGAAAATGGAATAATTCAATGGGTAAATCAAATGTAAAAGACAAAAAGAAAGACAAGAGTGTCAAAAAGGACCTTGAGGTTGAATGCTTCAAGTGTGGAGGAAAGGGACACTATGCCACAGAATGTCCCTCAAAGAAAAAAGGAAAGAAAGCCATGCAAGTCACTTGGAGTGACTCAGAATCATGTCAATCTAGTGAAAAAGAATCCAATGCTAGTGAGGAATGCACTAATTTCACAGCTTTTATGGCAAGCGTCATTGATGAACCACTCAAAAAGGAGGTACTTAGTGAGTCTTGTGAGTCAAGTGACTCAAATGGTGATGAGATGAGTTTTGACTCTGCATATGAGACTTTGTACAAGGAGTGCTTAAGTCTCAAACAGGAACAAGTTGAGTGGAAGACTTCTAAAAGGAGTTTAATCAGTGAGATTAAAACTCTAAAGGGAGAGAAAAAATCTTTGCTAGATAAGATTGCCTTTCTTGAGGGCGAACACTTTGACATGAAGAAAAAGTGTGATGAATTGAAGAGTGAAACTCAAGTGTTTAAAAATGAGTTGAGTCTTAGGAAAGAAGAGTCACATCCTAGCTCTAAAAGACTTAGTGATTTGATCAATTTAGGGAGGAAATCATTTGATAAAAGAGGCTTAGGTTTTGTTGATGAAGCTACCACTCCAAGTAGTGGTAAAACAATTTTTGTCAAGTCTTGTGAAGAAGTAGTCCCTAAGAAAATTCCTCCAAAACTGAAACTTCATTGCACTCATTGCACTAAAATGGGACACACCATGGATAGATGTTATGCTAGGATGTTTGAGAGTTTCCAAAGAAAGTTGACCAACCTAATGAATGAATCATTCACTTTGAGAAATAGGTTGTTACAAGGAGGCAAGAGAGTGTTCATGAAAGATTCAAATGTCCCTCATTATAGTGGCTTCCAAGGAAGCACTTCAAATGGAATGACCAAAGTCACAAATGTAAAACAAATATGGGTGAAAAAGAGTGAGCTTAATTGCCTTGTTGTTCACACTGCACTTAGAGCTAGTGAGTTACACTCATGGTATTTTGATAGTGGTTGTTCACGTCATATGACAGGTAATAGATCATTCTTCACTAATTTCACTGAATTTGATGGAGGAAATGTGACTTTTGGTGATGGCAATGTTGCTAGTGTGAAAGGGAAAGGCACAATTTGTGCTCCCGGGATCCCTAACCTTGAAGAGGTTTTGTATGTGGAAGGACTGAAAGCTAACTTGATTAGCATTAGTCAAATATGTGACAAGAAGTTCAATGTTCAATTTTCACAAAATTTATGTAAAGTGTTTGATTTGAATGGAAATTGTGTGATGATTGGTTTGAGAACTTCTGATAATTGCTATGCTGTTTGTCAAAATCCTTCTACCTCTTTTTCTTCTTCTCTTGTGTGTGGTAGTTCAAAAATTGAATCAATCGATTTGTGGCACCGTAGGTTGGGTCATTTGAACTACCGTGACTTGATGAAGGTTGCAAATAATGAAGTCATCAAAGGGATTCCTAAGCTTGGAAAACCCTCTAATCCTATTTGTGGTCCTTGTCAAAAGGGAAAACAAACAAGGAGTACACATAAGAGAGTTGATGAAATTTTGACCTCTAAACCTTTAGAACTCTTACATATGGACCTCATGGGACCAATGAGAACTGAGAGTTTAGGGGGCAAGAAATACATTTTGGTGATGGTTGATGACTATTCTAGGTATGCATGGGTTGCATTCCTAAGAGATAAGAGTGAGGCATTCATAAATTTCAAGGACATTGGTTTGAAAATTCAAAATGAAAAAGGGCATCCCATTGAAAGAATTAGGAGTGATAGGGGGAGAGAATTTGACAATTCAAATTTTTTTGAATTTTGTCATTCTCTAGGAATCAAACATGAGTTTTCCGCTCCTAGAACACCTCAACAAAATGGGGTAGTTGAGAGAAAAAATCGTGTCCTTCAAGAAATGGCCCGAACAATGCTAAATCAGCATGAACTCCCTACACATTTTTGGGCTGAAGCCATCAACACAGCTTGCTATACTTCCAATAGAACTCACATGCGTCCTCATACTAGGAAGACTTGTTATGAGTTGTGGAAAGGTAAGAAACCCAGTGTGAAGTACTTTAGGGTGTTTGGAAGTAGATGCTATGTCTTGAAAGATCATGAAAATCTTGGAAAGTTTGAATCCAAGAGTGAAGAAGGGATATTCTTAGGATATTCCTCCAAAAGTCGGGCATATAGAGTATACATTTTGAGTTCAAAATGTATGGTGGAATCAATCAATGTGATTGTGGATGATATGGGATCAAGGTCAAGAGAGTGTGATGATGATAGAATTGATGTGTCAAAAGATATTGAAGTGATTGAAGAAAAATCTGAAGATGAAAAGTTAAGTGAAGATGAAGAAAAGAAAGATGAGCAAGGAAAGAAAGGAGATAGGGGGAGAATTGAGCCATCAAAGAAAAATAAGTCAAGGGTACCTAAGAACCATCCTTTGAGCAATGTGATTGGGAACTATGAGGATAGCATGGTAACAAGAAGACAATCCAAGCTAAATGAGGTAAGCTATGTTTGCTATACCTCCCAAATTGAACCAAAAAATGTTGAAGAAGCCTTGAATGATGAAGCTTGGGTAGATGCTCTTCATGAAGAGCTAAATCAATTTTCTAGAAATGATGTTTGGTTCTTAGTGCCTAGACCAAAAGATGTGAATGTCATTGGAACAAAATGGATTTTCAAAAATAAGATGGATGAAAATGGTGTGATTGTGAGAAATAAAGCTAGGTTAGTTGCTCAAGGGTTCAAGCAAATTGAGGGAATTGATTTTGATGAAACTTTTGCTCCAGTTGCAAGACTTGAATCCATTCGAATACTCTTAGCTGTAGCTTGTGTATGGAAATTTAAATTGTTTCAAATGGATGTCAAGAGTGCCTTTCTAAATGGGATCCTTAATGAAGAAGTGTATGTGGAGCAACCCAAAGGGTTTCAAGACCCTAGGTATCCAAATCATGTCTATAGACTTAGAAAAGCTCTCTATGGTTTAAAGCAAGCTCCTAGAGCTTGGCATGAAAGACTCACATCCTATCTTCTTAAGAAAGGATTCATGAGAGGGGGAGCTGATCGAACATTGTTCATTAGAAGAAATGATGAAGTGTTCTTGGTAGCACAAATCTATGTGGATGACATTGTGTTTGGCTCTACCTCCAATGAGTGCGCTTTAGATTTTGCCAAAGAGATGAAAAGTGAGTTTGAGATGAGCATGGTAGGAGAATTGACCTATTTTCTTGGTTTCCAAGTGAAACAACTCAAGGATGGGATTTTCCTATCCCAATCCAAGTACGCAAGGGAACTTGTCAAAAAGTTTGGGCTTGAGTCAACTAAACATTTTAGGACACCAATGCCAACCAACCTAAAGCTAAGTAAGGATGAATCCGGGAAAGGGGTAGAGGAAACATTGTATAGGAGCATGATTGGTAGTCTCTTGTACCTCACTGCTAGTAGACCGGACATAGCTTTTAGTGTTGGAGTGTGTGCTAGGTATCAGGCATGTCCTAAGGAATCTCATCTCATAGCTCTTAAGCGTATCATTAGGTACATTGCTGGTACTTTAGAGCTGGGTCTTTGGTATCCATTTGACACGCATTCTGATGTAGCTTGCTACACTGATGCCGATTGGGCTGGAAATGTGGATGATAGAAAAAGCACTTCAGGTGGTTGTTTCTATATTGGAAATTGTTTGGTTGCTTGGATGAGTAAGAAGCAAAACTCTGTTTCGCTTTCCACAGCTGAAGCGGAATACATTGCTGCCGGTAGTTGTTGTTCCCAACTTTTGTGGATCAAGCAAATGTTGAGAGACTATGGGATTGATCAAGGAACCATGGTAGTGTTTTGTGACAATACTAGTGCAATCAACATCTCCAAGAACCCTGTTCTGCACTCTAGAACAAAACACATTGACATTAGACATCATTTCATTCGTGACTTAGTAGAAGACAAAGTGGTGTCATTGGAATATGTTCCAACTGAGGGTCAAATTGCTGATATTCTTACTAAACCTTTGGATGTGTCTAGGTTTGAATCACTTAGAAAGTCCATAGGTTTATGCACAGTCAATTGACTTTCTCTAGAACCTGTCTAGGACTCCTTCTTGCATATCCTTGAGTCCTAGTTGTCTTCCTTTGTTCCTAACTTTAATCAAGTTGATGTCCTTTTGTTTTGGTTCAATCATTTCTTCATTTTTCCATAAATTTTCAACATTTGTTGAGTTCATGAGAGTGACATGCTTACTCTTTTGTTTAAGAGTTAAATTGACTCTTAATGATCTTAAATGCTTCAAGATGTTTTTATCTCCATGGCTTGATTGGTAAACATGATATTGAATCCTTGCTATTTTGATTTGATTAGATAAACCTCAAAAGGTTAGCTTCATTTCTTTTAAGTGAGTAATAGCTCATGGTTGAATCTTGTGATTACATAAATTGTGAGTAATGTTCTTTATAGTCTAAATGCAAACTTATGTTTATCTAATGAGCATTAAAAAGTGAGTAAAGTCATCCAGAATATCCTTGAGTGTTTAAGATTATTCTTCCTTGATTGTTTGCCCTCTCTTTGAAATTAAAAAAAAAAAAAAAAAAAAAATATTAAGTTTCCCAGAATGGTTATGGCTCCTTGGCAATGTTTCAAGGGTTAAAAAGCCTCCATTGCAAGAGTGGGACATCCCATATGTTGTTATGTTGTAAAGGCCACCTTAGTGATCCTCAAATTTAAAATAAAAAAAAAAAAAAAAAAATGATCCTAAGAGTGAAGCTCATGTTTGTGAAATCATTTCAATGCTCAATGTGAAAAACAAATGTTGTATGATTTTTTTTGGGATGTGAATAAGCCGTGTTAAACAGAAATCCGGCCAAGAGAGGTGCAAATTGACTTCTTGGAATATTATCTTGAATTTCTCTAGGAAGGAAGTGTGTCTTGAAAATGATTTTTTGCTTTATGGGTGGATATAGGTTTATAAGTGGAAAGAAATTAACATACTCACTATTTTATGGCGTCATGAGTAAGTCTTCTTTGAGCTTAAACATACTTGTTAGAATGTTGATAATCATTTGTTTTTTACCTATTCATTTAATAAATTTGGAAGGTTCTTCAATCTTTGTGTTTATTAATTTTGTTTAAAGTTAAGCTCTTGGTAGCATTCTTGTTCAATATGAATCAATTCTAACTCATTGATTGAAAGATAAGTATGTCATCCTATTGAATCTTAGCTATGGTGAATCAAATTTTCAATGTTTGGAAAGCTTGTTGGACTTCTTGTGTTTTTATTGTAGATTTTTTGCCTAAGTCATTTTTCAGTAGGGTGTCGATCGATCTGCTGAATGTGTGGATCGATCCACTGTGTGCACAGTCTTGTCACCGAGAGCCCTTGAACGATGTGTCGATCGATCCACCAAGATCGATACCATTTGACTCCAACACTTAGAAATTTTTTGTGAAAAGTTTCCTGCAGTTGCATAAGTTTGTTCCTTCACCGAGAGCTCTTGAACGATGTGTGGATCGATCCACCAAGATCGATACCACTTATGCATTTGTGTCAAATTCCATTTCTGCCCTCATCTGGTTCAACTCCTTTGGTTTAATGAATCAGGGGTATTTTCGTAATTTTTTTTATATTTAAAAAAAAAAAAAAAAAAAATTTCAAAATTTCAAAATCCCTAAACATGTTTTCTTTGTTTTGTGTGAAAATTTCCAATTGTGTCCTCAAATGGTTATACTCATGGGTTAAATGGATGAGGGGCATTTTGGTAATTAAAAGTAAAAAAAAAAAAAAAAAAACTCAAAAACCCCAAATCTGGTTACTGGTTACTCGTCTCATTCATTTCTTTCCAAGCCCTAGGGTTTTCGTTCCAGAGAAGAACCCTTCGTCTCTTTTATTCGCCGTCGTTTGGTTCGTTCCGGCCGTTGTCACCGGAAATCTTCGCCGTGCACAGCTCTCATTCTCGTTTCTGTCTGCTGTCGGCATTTCGGTGTACTGTAAGCTCATCTTGTCTCATTGTTTTTCTCTCTGTTTGTCGCCTGTTTGTCGCTGGACTGCAACTCCATTTCCGTTAGTGGGCATTCGTTCCAGCTTTTCTTGTGGTATCACTGATCTGATATCTTCCCCGTCAAAGGATTGCTGATCTGGTAGCCCTTGGTCGTCACAGCTTTTCTCGTGTGTACAGGTTGGTTTTTCTTCCATTGGTGTTGTTGGTTAGTTTTTGTGTGAGATTTTCTCACAGTAGGCTATTTGGGTGGATTATTTGGGAAATATGCCTCCAAAATGTCGTAAAAGCAAAGCCCCTGTTAAAGGGTCATCCTCTAGAACCTCAAAAGGTGCTCGAGATGAAAATTTATCCATCATTCCTTCTATCCAGCCTCCCAGTATCCCCAAGGCTCCTGCAAAAACTTCAATTGATGGGATTCCCTTCAATGCGTTCCCGGCAAAATTATGTAGAGACCAGTACACTAAGGTTTATCGTCAGAGGTCTCTTGTTCTTGAGAGACAACTTCATTTAGAATCCTTTCTCGACACACCAATTCCAGACCTATTTGTAGAACTAGGATGGCTTCCTCTAGCAAACTTCACTGGGTCTGCTTGTGCTCCTATTGTCCGAATGTTCTATTCGAACATTATTGAGCATGACTTGGATCAGTCCTACCTCCAATCAAGTCTTTTTGGAATTGTTGTTAAAGTCACCCCTAAGATAATTGCTGAAGTCTTAGGCATCCCGTTGGTTCAAGCACCCTCTGTGAGTGATTTGGAAATCACCTCTGACCTGTTGGATAGAGTGTCTATTGACTTATGGGGAGAGGTCCGAGGTCAGCTAGGCTCAGGGGTGCACACTGGTGGTTTATCTCGTCCTGCTTGGGTGTTAGCTACTTTTCTATCATTCTCAGTTTATCCCTCCTCTCATCGGGCAAACATTTGTAAGAATGGTTGCATTCTCTTGTCTCGTATCCTTCATCGGGAACCCATCAATCTAGCATCTTGCATTTTAGATGAGATGATTTTTCGAGGTGATCCTACAGTGTCTAAGAAGGAGGTTCTTCCCTTTGGCATTTTGATCACACAAATCTGCCAAAGGGCTGGAGTTGTATTTCCTGTCAATTCTCCTTTTCTTATGCCAATGGGTCCCATTGATACCTCGTCTTGGAATCGACGTCAAGGACAGATTAAGGGTGCTCTTGGTTCTAAGAAGAAGGTGTGCCATAGTAGAGCCAAGAGAAAATTTGGTGAAAGTGACGCTGATTCAGATGTAGATTCCACTGTCCTAGCTGAAATTTGTGCTAGGTTTGATGCTTTGGATGAAAAGATTTCTGCTCAATCCACCTTATTGTCTGAGCAGATTTCTCAACTTCAATCTTATATGGAGAGAGGTTTCTCTCTAATTGATGGACAAATGCTTTGCAACATGGATCAGCTGCACGCTCTTGAAGATTTTGTCCATAAGCATCTCTCTTAGCCAAGTAGCAGCTAGTTATCATTTTTTGGACAGCTCCTTGTCTTGTGTAATTTGCTTATCATGTTCATTTTGATCAACTTATGTACATGGCTTATTTTGGACAACTCTTTGTCTCATTCTGGGACAAAAAGGGGGAGACATTTTACACTTGACAATTGACATGATCATGACATTGTGTTTTGTGCTTTGGATATTTGATATGTTGATCATGATCATATTGTTTTGTATTTGTGGTTATTGGACATGGTTATTTTGACTCATGAATGTTATTTTGACTCATGGATATATTGATTATCTTTAGGCAAATGATATATGTGGATATCTATGTGTTAATTTATTCAAATCTTGTGGAAGTGCCTTGGAATATGTACAGGTGCTACTAATGCTTTTCTTGAGATTTATTTGCAGGTATTGTAGTACCTAGGTTGTGGTTTTGAGTGAGTGAGGGGTCTTGTATGAGAGTTGGGTGGGGCTTACTTACTTGTACTCATTCGTGTTGTAAAGGGTTTTGTCCCAGAATTGCCAAAGGGGGAGATTGTGAGTGTTTAGCTAGGTTGGCAATTCCGGACAAAATTCCTAAGTGTCCCCTAACTCGGCTTTCCTATTCCTATTCGGACTACTTGACTTTGAAGACTAAGACTTTGCTAAGAGGCCAAGGTATGTAGTCGAGTGTGGAGTGATTGGGTGTGAATCAACCCGGTTTTTAATCTTTAAAATGTGTTAGAAAGTTGGGAAAAATGGTTTTTGGTGCAAGGCTTTTATTCCTCTGTTTCTGGATCGATCCAGGTGTAGGGGTGGATCTATCCAACTAATGTTTTTTTGATCAAATCTCAGCCATTAGATTAAGGGTTTCTTTTTACACTTTAAAAACCCAATCTTCACTCATTTTCTGGGTAGAGAGACTGCTGAAAACGTGGGGAGAGCAGCCACACTCCTAAGTGTTCTTCATTTCTCATTTTTGCTTTCCTAAGTTGGGGTTTTTGATTGCAAAGAAAATCAACTTCTCTTAATGTTTTCAAAACTTGTTTTCAATGGATTTTCTTGAGCAATAAATGGGTTGATTCATTCTTTCATTCACATCTAAATCTCTCATTCTATTTGGGTTGTGCAAAAACCCATTTTCTTCTTGTGTGGATTCAAGAAGAGGCCGAGATTGAGCTTGGTGCGGACTCCAAGTGTGCTCCAAAAGGAGAAGCTGAAAATGAAGGTACTAGTCAAGTATTCCGGGAAGGATTGGTTGGCTTGAGCTAGGTAAAACCTTGTACTCAGTTTTTTATTCTTCATAGTGGAGTTTTCAATCGGTGATAGGCCCGTGGTTTTTGATCTCTTCGGAGGTTTTCCACGTTAAAAATCTGGTGTTCATTGTCTCTTTCTCTCACTCTATATTTTGTTTTATTTTTGAGGAGTGTTGAAGCATTTGCATGTGTTTTGCATTTATAAATTGTTGGGAGAGTGTTGATGCATACATTGTTGCTTGTGGATGTTTTATTAAGGTTAGGTAATCTTTGTTGGGAGAATTTTAAAATTGTTCTACAACACCTATTCACCCCCCTCTAGGTGTAGTTCATTATTGAGATTCACATTTTCAGATTGCTTTCTACAAATTACAACACATGGTACTTCTATGTTTGCCAAACCTCACAAGCTTCAATTCAGGGGGCTATATATTCTCATTCCCATCCTTGGAGCATATGGTGGTGGAAGAATGCCCCAAGATGAAAATTTTCTCTCCAAGCCTCGTAACTACACCAAAGCTAGAAAGAGTAGAAGTGGCAGATGATGAGTGGCATTGGCATAATGATCTAAATACCACAATCCATAATTTGTTTAAAAAGACACATGGTATGTATTGATTCCCCAATCTTAGTTACAAAGGATGATTTAATATTTTCTTTACTTGCTATGAATGATTACAGTGTGACTATTAGAGAGACCATCAAATATGAAAGAATTTTACCTTTCAGTGTCTTTAGATTTTTCATACCTATCCTCGATTTTCTGTTTGTTTTTCTATATTTAAATGATATATCGATCCCCTATTAAGTTGCCATGCTCCTTGCCAGCCAGTACTTATTTTATGTGCAATCAAGCTAGGATGTACTGTATCATTTTTTTTAGTATTATATTAAGTTATTGTGATACAAGTATTTTCATGATGCAAGACTTTTATTAGATTCCTCAAGTGCAATTTATACTTGACATGTTGTTATACCAATTAGCAACCATTAAAATGAAAGCTTGTGACTATTTTTTTAAATATTATCCTATAATCAAAGGAAATGATATTGTCAAATGTTCTTTTATTCTATTTTGAAAAAAAAAAAACAAAGTAGTTTCGAAAACCTCTCTTGAAACCACAAAACCATTAACTAGTAATTGGG
Source organism: Vitis vinifera (assembly GCF_030704535.1). NCBI lineage: Eukaryota > Viridiplantae > Streptophyta > Magnoliopsida > Vitales > Vitaceae > Vitis > Vitis vinifera. The sequence continues at coordinate 9,501,053 of NC_081818.1, read as the reverse complement.
TTCTGCAATTTGTGTATAGAGTGAAAAACTAGGTGAGGATCGATCACCTATTGCTAGGATCTTTTGTTACCTTTCAAATGCTAGATGCTTTGTGATCTTTTGATGCTGAGATGAGTGAATTTCCCTGATTTGAGGATGCCATCTGACCTTCTAAATGGCAGAGATGTATGATTTCCATATGCCAAAGGTTGTCTTATCTTCCAATCCTAAGATATATTGATTGCTTAATAGTATGATGTTAATTCCCGATGTCATGTAGTAAGGAGGCCAAGATAATTGTGGACTTGGATTGGCCAAACTCTATTGCTAATACTAATTATTTTGAGATAATACTTATTCAGTTAAGTTATTATCATGTTGAATTGATTATTTTGTTAATTATAGACTATTAAACTTAAATTGGTATTTTCTAATTCGATCAAATATAATATATGATATATTTGCCGTCACTAGTAATTGTAATATGTTTATTTAACCTTTTTAAACACCCATAATGATTTATTTATGTTTTTTTTAGGTAATGTTGAGGTTGAGATTGTGGAATTAGGAGTTGGTTCAACATTATGATTATGCCATTTTTGGTTCTTGGGAATGTTACCGTGGCTGAATTTCTAACCATGCTAATGCAGTATGTATCACTTTATCTCAGTCTATTTGGTTATATTTTAGGTTTATATAGTTGGATGGTATGCTATTTACACTACAACAAAATTTTACATTTTGCTACCATAATTTTATGCAGAAATAAATTTTTATGGAAAAAATATGATTTTTGTAATTTTTTTTATGATAAAAAAGATTTTTTTAAAGATGAAATTTGTACTCATGAAAAAATATTATATTTAACCACATCATATATCCATAACAAATGATTTTCCATAAGATTTTGACATGAATTTTGTCTTGAATTATACCATATTAAAATTAAGCCTAATTTAAGTTACTTTAATATTAATTTCACACAAATTAATTAGAAAAAATGGTCTTAAGCATATCAGGTGGCAAATATATTTTTCACATGTCATGTGATTTTAGAAAAATCAATAATTATTTTTTGGATTTAATCAAGCATTTTTTTTTTAATATATATACACATAGATCATTTAATGTTAAACATTGTAAACTCAAATCTACTTATATTCCTTGAATTTTTTCTCTGCAACCAAACATGGGTGTTTTCCGAAGAAACCTAGCGCTTCTACACACATGGCGGTGGTGAAAGCAGAGAGAGAAGTGTCACAGATGTTGATGGAGTTGGGTTGTCGGTGCTCTCCTCGTAGCCCTTTTACTATGGCAATGAATCCAATGATTTCGCTCTTCGATCACAGCAACAAACCCTGCCACCATGTGAAGGTATTTTCTTTTACCGTTTGTTTGGTTTCTAAGAAAATCGAGCAAAAGAAAAGAAAAGTGAAAGTGAGGTGGTTAGTCTCAGATGAGAAGAGGGTTCCTTTTTCATTTCCTACATTTTCTCATTAACCAATTACATGGTTTGATTTGAAATTTTGTGCATTTTGGTATTTGAATTTTGAATTTTTCTCAATCAAAGAATTAGTTTTGTTTTATTAAATTTTCTCGAAAAGATGAACTCCAACTTGAGAGTTGAACCTAAATAAGAATCACTTTTTTAATTGTTGAAAGGATTGAAATTTTATAGCTAATTATTATTTTATTATAATTAGTTTTGCAATTAATTATGTTTTTATTATAATTGGTTTAGATTATTGAACGATTTTGTCATAATTATGAGCATAGAGTTACTCCATTGAGCTTGCTTTCATTGGTTGAATGACAAATTAGACTTGAAATTGATGCAACTATTTGTGTTTCAGCTTCTCATTATATATTTGCCTTTGACATTTTGCCCAAATATTTCAAATAAATGTTATGTTTTTTTTTGCAAATTATATATTTATTTATTGCTTACAAGTTAAAAGTCTCATGTGGAAGCGGCTGGATGATGATATTGACTCTTTTATGACTCATGTTTTGCCAATTTAAGATCTTATGTTGTGTTGTTATTGCACTGCTAAGTGGGTTTTTTGTTTTTGAATGAATATTCAACTTTGAAGGAATTGACTATTGAGTGTGCATGTTAAGTATGCTTTTTTAGATTTTTGTTGTTATTAGCCATAGGTCCTCAATGAAGCAGTTACTGATTGTACTTCTCATAAATTTTGGACCTTTAATCTTGCAAAAGGTTCAAGGTTTTTTTCTTTTTATTAATTATTATTTTCTGACTTTTAGCTATAGGCTTTGCCTAAGTTAAGACGCTTGTCTCTCTTTTAATTTAATATCCTTATGGGATTCCTTTCATCTCAACATCATTGTAGGAAGTAAGGGGATATTTTCTGTGGTCAGTGTATTCAAGGTATGATTAATTGAGTCATTAACATTTCTTTTTATTTTTCCTATTGATTATTGATGGCTTATGGTCTCAAGTTTTATATATCATGGGTGACTTTATTTATTTATTTCAATTAAACCAGTGATATATGAGATTAATGATTTGAATTCAAGAGTTCCATTTGCTCACCGTGTGGGACTTCTGTCAGATGAACTCTATAAGGTAAGTTGAGCCTCTTTCATAACCCCCTTCTCAGGTTTCTTAATGAAATATGTATATATATATATATAATGTTTTATCCCTGGTTAGTCTTCGCTGTTTGATGCGTAAGCCCTACCAATAGAAGAACTTTCTGGAGCCATGTAGTGAGGTGTTTCTCCAATTGCTTTGGTGGAATGGTGAGTTTGATTACTTGGATTAATGATTGATTTTTGGGAAGAGAGAAAAAAAGGCCATTAGAGAATCCATTTTAAAATAAGTTAAATCTGAATTCATTTGTACATTATTCTTCAACTCTGCCTTCATTTTCATGTTCTTTTTTTGGCAGAAATTGTTAGTGGAATTGTGTCCAATGTGGCCTCTGCCCTTGTGAAATGGCTATGGTCATTGAAGTCTACCACCAATATAGGTACATATCATTTACTGATCTCACGTTTAGCTTTGTCCCTCTTCTTCTTGTGGTTATTTATACCTATAGGCTGGACATTGCTCTTTGCAATTTTGTGGTTAATGGGTTTGATGGGATTTAATTTTTCAAAAATTTCTAGCTGTTCCATGATGAATTTTGAGCCTGGATATACCATGGAAACCATGTTTGATGGTAGTAAGCTCAGAGTCGAACCATACTTTCTAGAGGTATCCCCAAGTGGCGAGCTTCTAGTTTTGGACTTTCAAAACAGTACTATTTACAAGATCTCATCCCCACTCACTCGACGTAAGCTACTTTTAATATAATGGTTAGGAATTGTTATTAATTGAGTGTGTCTAGCTGAGTTCCATCTTTCTAGAAAGTTGTAGTCTTTACTTGGTTTTAATAAGTTTGCCTTAACACCCAGTTCAAGTTCCATGGTAGCTGGGCTTATGTTTTATATGGTTCAGGCAAAAAAGGTCAAGTCAGATTATATGTTATTGATTATGGTTCTACTTAGTTTCTTAGTTGTTTTGGTACAGTTCTACCTATTTTGCATATTAAAGTTGATTGATGAACTGCAGATGGTAGACCCAAGCTGGTTGTTGGCTTGCCTGAAGGGTAATCTAGGCATGTAGATGGGAAACTAAGAGAAGCAAGGATGAACCATCCAAAAGGGCTTACAGTGGATGAGAATATGGCTATCAGGAAAATCAGTACTGATGCAAGTAAACTTTAGGTATGTAAGGCATTCCCTCAATTAATGAACACAACTATCTTCTCAATCAATCATCCATGATACTCATTTTTAATTAAGATATCACCTCTTTTCGTCAATTAGAAATCTAATAACCTTGACTTTCATAACATTATTTACCTTTTTTTTTTTCACATGCCCTGTCTCTCTCTATATATATGGCGCTGTCTATTTGTGTCATAGATGGACTAAGCCATCAAATTGGTATTGAACCCAAGGATTTTATTTATGCAGGGGTTACAACATTGCTAGAGGAAAGTGGGGGCGAGGAGAAGGTCATGTTGATGGTCCAATTCAAGATACAAAGGTCTCAAATGATTTTGACAAAGTTTACATTGGAAGTAGCTGCTCTCTTATGGTTATAGACAAAGTTCTCAAATGAAAACAAATACCCATAGTTTGTCTATACAGAGTTTTTATTGTTCAGAAAGTTATTGTTGAGCAAGAAAATGTTTCTATCAACCATTTCATTTGAAATGTTAATATTGAATTTATTCGAAAAGATATTTAAAATTGAAGCAAGGGAAATGAATTAAAGATGAAACATGTGAGATGCATAAGAATAATTTTTTGTAGTAAAACATATTTCACCATCAATTTTATTTTGTGGTAAAAGGGTAATTTTTCACTATGATTTTTTTTTTTTATATAGCAAAAAATTGACCTTTGACCATGATTATTTTCATAAATAAAAAATGATATGTTGCTATAAACTTGTTTTATGGCAAAAAATAACATGTTGCTACAATTTTTTTTTTTTTTTTGTGGTGAAAAGTGGCATGTTGTCACAAATTTTGTTGTAGAAAAATTATTTATTATTGCTATAAAATTAAGTTTTATGGTTAAAAATAATTGCTCATAGATTTATAGCAACAAACTTGCAACAATAATTTTTTATAGAAAAAAATATTCTATTACAAAAAATTCTCTTTTAACCATAAATTAATTTATGGAAAAACCCCTTATTTGTTGTAGTGTTCCTACACTATTCATAGTTGTTGAAATTCCTTCATAATTGTGGATGGTTACTATTTGAGTCACATTATGAATCTCCACTTGGATCATGGTGTAAATCTCTATTTGTTGATTTATCATTGCTTATATTTGGTTGGGCTTGAAGCAATCGGGGCTTGAGGCATGAAAAGGGCATCAAATTAAAGCATAAATTTAAGGTTCTACAAGACTCATCATATGAGGACCATCAAATTTGAGATTAAGAGCTATAAGTACTAGCAACAAAACTGCTATAGGTTAAAAATATTTTTGTCAAAATCAATCCCAAACCCTAAATAAGTATAAACCCCAAGAATTATAGAAGCTAGAATCCAAAGCATAGCTTTTACCGGGAAGGACCATTTTTTATTTAAGTAAAATAGTAATCAAAATATTTTATTCAGATTTGGTCTGAAAGAAAATTATAATATGGATTAGGACAAAATAGTAAAAGATTTTTTTTTTTATAGAAGTTAGAATCCATACCTTGCATGGAGTTCAAATTTTGTTTAATGTGTTTTTGCTTAGACTCTACAAGCTAGAGTCATCAACTATGAAATAGACAAATTGTGAAATTTATATTCAATATTGCTTATGATATCTTCAGACTTGATAGTGATACTAACATATTAAATTTAAACTATTTAGATTTTTAACAATTCAGTTATATTTAAATTTTTTACTCACAAGATGAGGAGATAGGGTAAAAGAATAATAGTATGTATATTTGATGATATTAATGGAATAGTAATAATTTGCAAATAGAGCTTGTCAAATGAAAACTATATGTCAGGAAGAATTGAATTCTATTCATATATGAGACTGTAAATTGTAAAATAATTCAAAAATTATTTGATACATTAGAGGATAAATTATAAAATAATTTTACATGGTTAACAAATGATATTTTGAATTGAAGATGTTTGTATGAAAAAACAATTTAACACTCCCCTCAAATTTACAAGTTTTCTTCTAAATTGATATTGTGCTATACCTTATGGTATCTTGACTCCAACTATAAAGTCACCAACCAAGAATTTGTCGGTTCAATAAACTACTAGGCAGCAAACAAGGATGGAACGTGAACATAGAGAAACATAGATTTGATCTAGCTACTACATTGAGACTATTGCTTGGCATTAAAGACATGACCATATGTAGAAGAGAAAAGAAAAAGAAAAGACACATGACTTTGGCACCCTCTATGGGGAAGATGCAACCATGTCAGAAAGATTGGAGCAAAAAGAAAGGTTTATAAGGGAGGACCATGCTATAAGAGAGTACTTTCATCAAATCATGGAGTGTATGGAACAACAAAGAGTGCATTTTGATCAATAGTTGAATAATTAATGCAACAAAATGAAGATTTGATGAAGGATAACGAGGAGATGAAGGCTTGATTAAAGATAAGGCATTCTCAATCCACAAGTTGAAAGCATTAGATAAATGTAAGTTTTTCTCTCTCTCTCTCTCTCTTAAGGATGAGTAGTTCAATTTTTAAGTTATAGGGTCCCTTATATTATTGACGTTGCATTTATTATTCTCTCTCTTTTGAAATAGCTACATTTTGAAGTTAGCTAATGGGGCAAGCCAGGGTAGGAGGTTACATATATGGTATTGTGAGTAGATAGGACTTTTAAGTAAGGGGATCTACCTTTAACAATTGAAGCCTTCAAAATGGCTTATAAAAATCTCATTTCGTGTCCTTATCTCTTATGGTTGATATACTCTTAATTGCGGGCCTTAGTGTGAAAAGATCCATATGAACACTTCACAACTAAAACAAAGGCAAATATATATAGACTTAAAAGATATGAAATGACACTCAAATTTTTGTCCACCATACAAGTAAAAAGGATTAGTATCCCCCACCTTTAACATCAACCAATAATTTTTATATTTATATATTATTTAGAATGTATACTAAAATTTTAATAAAAGTATCTACAAATATAGAGATAGAACCGTAATCAAACAAAATTTTACATGTTTATAAACATAATGTTTCCCAGGGATGCCCATTGTTTGATTGATCCAATTCCGACTATTTTATAAACCAAAGCAATACAGCCACTTTAGTTAAACTTAAAAGAGGAAATTGATTGATTGGTTTTAGTTCCGACCAAACAAATGCATGCATGTAGGTAAAACTAGTGATCCATACATGCATGCATAATGAGTGGTCCATAACCATTAAAGGCTAGACTTATCTATAGAATGAGCCATCGATAACACCCAGAGACTAGACTTATCTAGATACAACGAGGTGCACATAAATGCAATCCATAGAACTAGTGATCCATAGCACCTAGAGGCTAGACTTATCTATAGAATGAGCCATCCATAGGACCATAACACCCAGAGACTTGACTTATCTATTTGCATCAAGGTGCACATAAATGCAGTCCATAGAATGAATGAGTGATCCATAGCACTGAGAGGCTAGACTTATCTGTAGAACAAGGTACATAGGAACTCATTACGACTAGGTACATATAAATTATTTTATTTCATTTTTAGATGCATCTTTATTTTTAAAAATAGATACTTCCATATTAAAAATCAATTTTTTTTTTAAAAAAATAGATTTATCTTATATTCTTGAAAATCACTTTCAAATTTTAAATTTTGAAATAAAAAAAAAAATTATTTCTTAATTTTTTAATCAAATTTTAAAAATCATTACATTTTCAATATAAATCTTTAAAAATTGAATGCAAACGGATACTAATTTATCACTTTTATTCTTTTTTAATTTTAACATAATAATAATTGGATTACGTGGCATTAAGCAATTGATAAGACTTATCTAAATATTTTATTAAATATAAGTAATTAATAGATATTAATCACATCAACCCCACGTTTTCGTTGTAAGGTCGGCCACATGTATGAGGACACCCGCTCTACTCAGGAGTCGGAACACACGCTTGGTTTAGTTTATTTTTGCTTCTAAATATTCACCGCCCAACCATACACTTCATTTTTGTTACCGCCAACATGAAAGATCCACCAATAATTCAAACTTAAATTCGGGGGGCCCAAAATTATTTTGTCGCTTAGGATTGATATTGAAATCAATTAAAAGCGACTTTAATGCTTGAAAGCACATTCCTGCCAAAAAAGTACATATTTGATAAATTATTAAACATTGCTTTAAAATCTAAATAATCACTTAAAAATAATTTTGAACAATTATTTAAGTGATAATTCTTTCAAAAATCATTTTTTTTATTTTATAATACACGAAAAAAAATATTATCATAACAATTTTTTATTTATATTTAAACATTAAGGTGTAGTTTGAAAACTATTCCTGAAAACAATTTTTTAATTCAAAAACACATATTTGATAAACTTTTGATAAAAAATAATTTTTTAAGAATTTCTTTAAAAATAAGTTGTTTTTTAGAATAGATTTTAGATATTTTTAATTGCTTTGTAGAATGCTCGTGGCAACAATTCATAATATTAAAAATATTTTTGAAAATATTTGTATTATACGTTACTACATAGTACCTTCATAAACAAGATGAGAAAATTTCATTTTTCATATTTGAGTTTTGAAATATAATTTTATTTTTGAAAAAAATTTAGAACTATTTCTAAAAATCATTCTTAAAAATTATGGTAATGTTTGATAACTGTTTTTTTTTTAAATAGTTTAAAAAAATGATTTTTGAAAACCGTTTTCTAATGATTTGTAGAATAAAAGTTTGTTTGGAACTATAAATGTTTTTATCTTATTTTTAATATTTTTTAATATATTTTTAAAATAGAGCTTTATTTTTAATTATTTTATATATTTATATAATTATTTTTTAAAATAACTGTCAAAAAATAAATGAAAACAATTAATACATCTTATTTATTTTTTATTCTTAAGTAGGCGGGTGACAGGCTGTCAATGGGTGGGATCAAGATAGTTTGAAAATGACATGACATGTGATTGTAAAGTTTCACCTCTTTCATCCCAGTTTTCAACTCAAAATTTATTGGTCTGATTTTTGGGAGAATATTGCATTACATCACCTTGGGCAAAAGGTCCTTCAAATATCCATTATTCATTACAAGATATAGGATATGTGTGGAATAGACAAAAACACCCCTTTAACTTCTACCCATCATTTTTATTTTTATACCCCTCTTTTTTATGCCACTTTTATAAAATTCTCCCTTATTTAATTATTTTTTATTATTTTTTTAAACTCTTTGAAAAACAATTGAAAATTTGGAATTATTTTTTATTTTTAAATTATAAATAAACAAAAATTATATTAATGATTTAAAAACTAGTTTAAAAAATACTTTTGAAAAAAATATATTAATTTAAATGAATAAAAATTATATTTTATATTTTAGCATAAAAATGTTTCTAGCATAAAAAGTGTTTTTGAAATAAATAAATAAATAAATATTTTTCAAAATTTTGGAAACACTTTTAAAAAATTAAAAAAATCATTTATAATATTAAAAAAAATCACTTCTAATATTTTTTAAAGAAATATTTAATAAGTTATTCTTGTAAAAACACTTCTATAAAAATATTTCAAATTAAAATATTATTAAACACACTCTAATACACTTTTGGAAAACCAATAAAAAATATTTTTAATATTTGATTTTAACATAAAAAAATGTAATAGAAAAATAAATACAATTAAAATTTATTAAAAACTAATATATTTTAGAATTATTTAATTGTTATATAAAAAGTTAAAATTCAATTACACATGTGTGAAATAATATATAAAAATAATTATTATTTTTTATTTATTCCTATTTTTACTCTTTATTTCTTTCCTTTAAAATTTTCACGAATAGAAAAAACCTAAAAATTAATAAACTTTAAAAAATTTAATAAAACGTAACAAGTATAAAATAGCGTCCTCATAATTTTCTATACATTGTGTCACTTAAGGATTTCTAAAAAATTTGTTAACTTATCTATTAAGTAGTTTATTTATTTAATATGAAAATTACTTACAAAAGTACAACAAACATTTATGATGTTTATGATTAGATAATCATTTTTCAGAGTAAAATAAAGTATATAATTATATCTTAGCTTAATTATATAATTAAATTTTAATTTTAATTATATGATATTACGTTTTAATTTTAATTATATCTTAGCTTATTCCTACGCAGGGATAGATGATATTACGTTTAAATTTTAATTTAAATTAATGACATTAGTTTGTCCTTAATTGATAAAACAAAGTAGAGTTGAACCTGGTAATTCAAGACATTGGATGGAACCATTCCTCTAAGTGATTACATGTCACAAACAAAAACTAGAAAAATGATTGTCTTAAAATTTTATAATAATAAATATGTAAATAATATGAATAAAATAATGTAATTTTTTTAAATTATAGAATTAGGATATACAACCTCTAATACATAGTCAAAATTAAATAATAATTTTTTATTTTCACATTTACATATTATATAAATTTTATTTAATAAATTATAAATATTAATATATTTATAATTATGTGTGATTTAATTTAATAATATAAAAATAAATTTATTAATTTAAATTTGTTTATATATTATATAAATTTTAGCTTCCTATAATTATTTTTAGCTTTAATAATATATAAATTAAATGGATAACTGTTTGGCTTGATTGAAAAAAACTGATTTATTCTCTCATCCTCACTGTACCTTAATGTCGGAGGCTGGGGTCAGAGTTTTCACCATGGAGGGGTTGCCTCGTTTCGGGGTTATCTTGTTGAATTTCCGTTGAATCGTATATAACTGATTGTCTAAGTTTCGGGTTTAGCCCTTGATTGGCATAAGGGTCTATTCCTAGGACTCTTTCTCGTGGGAATATTCATGTGGAGATTCCAATCATTCCATTGGGTGGATGAGAAAAGGAGACAGCCTCACATTGGATTTTGTCGTATTGAAACTATTCAAACTCGAAAACTTCCACCTGTGTTTTGAGGGTCTGGAAATTCATCAGGCGGTCGACACAAAAGGAGAGTTGACACGTGGATCGTTTATGAGAGTGGATTTCCATTTCTTTAATTTTATAATTAATTGTGGGTGACTTGGCGGATAGAGCTGCCAAGTGGTGCCAACCACCATCAGAATTTGGTGAAGTAATTATTAAGGAAATGAGACCTCAATTATAGGAAACACCAAGCTCAGGTCACATGGTTGATGGGAGTGGCGTGGAAGTTTTCGAGTGTGAATGGTTTCAAAACGACAAAATCCAATGTGAGGATGTCTCCTTTTCTCATCCACCCAATGGAATGATTGGAATCTCCACACGAATATTCCCACTTAGACCTCATAAGTCTTTGTCCCATATTTCAACTTGGCCTCCTATTTCTTTATCCACGAGGGACCACTATAATTCCAGGCTATTTCCTAAAAACTTAATATTTATTATTTAATCACTTTACCTAACTTTAAATTAATCTATACTTAAAATATTGGTTTAAATTTTTTTTTCTTAATTTTTACTTTTAAGTATTAAATTTTTTTTATAAAATTAATTTAAAATTTATTTTAAATCATCAAATTAATATTTTTATTTTCATAAATTATAATCAAAATAAATTATAACCTATACTTAATATCTGCACTATAAAAGCCCACTTGAAGTGGACAAAGAAAAAAAAGAGATCACATTTCAAAAATTATATTTTTTTAAAGGCATAAAATATTTTCAGAAACGGTTCTTTTCGTTATTATTATTTTTTCATTGGATTAGGTCTGGTCAACCTACTTGAATACCCAAACTTATTTCCAATTAAAAATATAATAAATAAAATGACAACTTTTAAAATATATATAAATATACAATATTTTTATTAAAAAATTAAGTTAAAAAACCATTTTTTTTATAATTAAGGTCATAAACAGAATTTTATTCTTTAAAACAATTAAAATTTTAAAAACATTATCAAAGAGTACTAATCTTTCATCTTGAAGTCCAGGGATTGACAATTATTAGCATAACCATCAAAATATGAAAGAAAGTCTCCCATGGCCTGCTTGGTACATTACACGTCTTCTTTATTTTTAAGAATAGAAACTTCCATATTAAAATAAAGTTTCTTATAAAAAAAAAAAAAAAAAGAAAGAAAGAAAGAAAACTAGATTTATCTTATATTATTAAAAATCACTTTGAAATTTTAAAATTTTGAAATAATAAAAAATTATTTCTTAATTTTTTTAATCATATTTTAAAAATCATTACATTTTCAATATAAATCTTTACAAAATGGATGCAAACAAATACTAATTTTTCACTTTTATTATTTTTTACTTGTTTTTAATATTTTTTAATATATTTTTAAAATAGAACTTTATTTTTAGTCATTTTATATGCTTGTATGATTATTTTTTTAAACAATTGTCCAAAAATAAATGAAAACAATAGAAAACAATTACAAGATGTTATCCAAAAATATTTTATTTTTTATTCTTAAGAAGGTAAAATAGAAAATAATTTTTAATTATCAAATGTATTTTTTTGTTGTTTTTTTTTTTTTTATAATAGAAAATTGTTTTTGAAAACAATTATCAAATAAATGTTATATTTAACATTTGTTTTTGAAAATATTGTCAAAATAACAATGTATTTGAGATTGATTTAAGAAAGTATTTCTAATTTTTTTATGTTAGAAAAATGAAATTATTAAAATACTAAAAATATTATAAACACTTTCTAAAATTACTATCATATTCAAATCATATATTTAATAGTGATTATCATAAAAGTACTTTTAATTTATAGTGTTTTTGTCAGTAACACTTTTACAAGAATAGTGAAAGTGATTTTGATAGTATTTTTTATAATACATCATATAACATAAAAACGTTTTTAATATTAATAAATTATTAAGAAAAACATAAAAATTCATTGTAAAAGGGATAAATTATGATAAACCGATACTTTTTCCAAAAAAAAAATAGATAGACATTTATGATAAAATGATGTATAAATATTTACATTATTAGAAAAATAAAAATATAATAATTTTGATTACTACAAGAAAATTTTGAAAATTACTTACAAAAAGTACAAAAAACATTTATTATAAGATAATAATTATTCAAAGCAAAAAAAGTATATATAAAAAAAAGGGAAAATTGTGTTTTCATGGGCCAATATGCTAATAATATTGTTTTTGGAACCCAGGTTTGAGAAATATGAAAAACATCTGTTAATGTGGAAACTTATATCACATTCATGCACTCTAAGCCGGCTGTGTTTTTTCTACCGAGCTTGCCCCTCCAGGTATCCACGTCAGTAGCCCATCTCAGTCCGGGGGATTTTCAGAACCCAAATAATTCCAATTTCGAAGAAAACAAATTTCCCTATATTCTCTGGAAAATCAATTCTCTGGAAACCGCATTTCTCCTCCAAAATCAAACCCCCAACCATCCCTTAAGCTGAAAACAAACGCAGAAGCATCCCTCCTCAGCTCCATTGTTTCTCTCTCTTCAATCCCATGATTCTAGAGAGAGAAAGAAAAGAGTTTCAGACTACAGCAATGGCCAAAGCGCGTGACCGATCATCCAAGCCTCTCCACAACTTCTCCTTACCATGTCAGCAGCCCATCTCAGCACGGGCTGAAACTGAACCGGTTTTCTTTTGCAAAATCAAACACAAAAAACATCATAGGCGACTGACCATTGTTCCTCCCTCTGTCTCATTTGGTACCCATTCCTCTCATCTTTCTACACTCTGTCACGGAGGCGAAGCAGAGGTTTCCACAAGAAAACCCTAGTGTTCAGCCGTTCTTTTTTCCCTCTCTCTCATTTTGGCAGCCATTCCTCTCATTTGTCTTCACTCCGTCACCGAGGCGAAGCAGAGAATCTTGTATATTTTTCAACAATTTCTCTCATCTAATTTCTGAAGCCTTTAATCCCAAACTCCAATCTAGTTTTCTATCTTCAACCCCTTCTCCTCTCAAAGTCCTAACCATTTGGACCCGATCATCCCAATTTCGTCACCCCTCCGGATCGAAGAGGGTGTGAAAATTTGCAAAATTTCACACATTTGAAAGTATAAACCTTTACTTGAAAACCTGAATCAAAATTTTTGTTGCTTGTGGTAATTGTGAAGAACCAAATGGAGCACTTCATTGAAACAAGGTCGAGTTAAGAAGACGGCTTGAGGAGGGTACGTGTTGACTGAAAATCTGGTTTAGGATAGCGAATCGGAATGGAAACGACAACTCATATATATTTGGTTCATGAAGAAGAAATCTCGTGTTCTTCTCATTGGATCACATTTTTTTGTAACCTTCACATCAAATGTGAAGGTAATTAATTTGTATTTAGGGTTGTTTTTTTAATATTTTTTTTGTTTAAAATGGAGCAGAAGAGTGATTTTCGAGTGGTTGTTGTATTTGCAATTTTTCCTCCATTGGTGAGGGCATAGGTTGAGGCGAATGTCGATTTTGGATCGCATGAGCGGCTGTTCGATCTCAATATTTTTGTGTATTGGAGACTCATGAAATGGAAAAATGTTGTGGACATATTTAGAAATTGGGTGGAAAACTTGTGTATTTATTCAGATTTTTAGACTGATGGTAATAATTGATGAATATAATTAGGCAATATCATATATTGGCGAAAAACTTGATAATTCAATCATATATGTTGAGAATAATAATAATAATAATAATAATAATAAAAATTAAAATGCATAAATTATGTGTTGGTTAGTAGAAATTGTTGGTAGTGTTTGTGAATTTGTAATGTTTGTTGGAATTTGTAGTGTACATCTTTTGTCAACGAAGACAGAATTGTTTCATCGCATCAGGTACTACCTTAATGCAAAACATGTACTACCTGAATGGTCTTGAGGTACTACATTAATGTACATCAGGTACTATCTTAGTGCATATTTGAGAAATGTTGTTGTTGTGTGACTTAAGACACAATTAGTTCATTTCATTACACATTACAACATGACATTGTTATGTTCTCATAGGTTACTCCATCGGTGGCGTATGTAATTATAACAAATTTCATGTACTACCTTAATGCACCTCAGGTACTACCTTAATGGTCCTGAGGTACTACATTAATGTACATCCGGTACTACCTTAATGCACCTGCGAGAAATGTAGCTCTTCTATGACTTTAGACACAATTAGTTCATTTCATTACCTATTGTAGCATGACGTTGTTATGTTGTCATAGGCAACTCCATCGGTAACTTATGTAATCATAAGAAATTTCAGGTACTACCTTAATGCACTTAAGGTACTACCGTAATGATCTTCAAGTACTACATTAATGTACCTCAGGTACTACCTTAACGCACCTGCGAGAAATGTAGCTATTCTGTGACTTCAAATTTTTATTAGTTCATTTCATTACCTATTGTAACATGACGTTGTTATGTTGTCATAGGTGACTCCATCGACCTGATGTAATCATAAGAAATTTCAGGTACTACCTTAATGCACATAAGGTACTACCTTAATGGTCTTCAGGTACTACCTTAATGTACCTCAGGTACTACCTTAACGAACCTGCGAGAAATGTAGTCATTCTGTGGCTTCAGATTTTTATTAGTTAATTTCATTACCTATTGCAGCATGACATTGTTATGTTCTCATAGGTTACTCCAACGGTACCTTATGTAATCATAAGAAATTTCAGGTACTACCTTAATGCACATAAGGTACTACCTTAATGGTCTTCAGGTACTACCTTAATGTACCTCAGGTACTACCTTAACGCACCTACGAGAAATGTAGCCATTTTGTGACTTCAGATTTTCATTAGTTAATTTCATTACCTATTGTAGCATGACACTACCTTAAACCATATTCAATAAATTTTGCTCTCCCGACAATTTTTCACTCTCAGTATTTATTTAATCATACTGTTGTTTTCTCATTTTTCTGGTTATGTCAAGTTACGATGGTTTTGGTTGGATACGGAAGGTGATCATGCGAAGCAAATATTTATTGGTTTTCTACCACATTTATTTTTTCTATAACAACCTGTACATGGTTTGAAGCACAAAATTAGCAAAATGCACAATCATTTAGGAACCCTAAGTAGCCCTTGCCAATGAGGATGCACAATAGTCTTGAACCCTAGTAGATCAGGATTTGAAGGACGCCATTGCAAACTATTGGTATACCAGCAAACTATTTCTAATGTAGTAAATCAAACCAAACAAACCTCCCAACTTACCAATAACATTAACAGAAGATGCTATGTAAAAGCTTACACAATAACTAAATATGAAAGGAAAGCCGTCAAACAATTTACTAATGTGAGTATAGAAGGATAAACTGAAACTACATTAGTGTACAAACAAATAGGTTCCAGTCTATGTTTGTTGTTCTCTTATGAAATTAGTATCATACCCCATAATAAACCTATCACTTTGGATCACATCTTACAATCACAGTTGTTGTCCAATCAGTCGCCAATACAACACTGACCAGTACCCTTAACTATAATAAAAGAACAAATACTGTCACTACTGTCACTTCAGCTGGAAGGGATGCCTTTGCCTGAGACTGTGGGACCAATGGCTCGGAATAAGTGGGAGTTGGTGATGGTCCCATTCCAACTGGCGAATGGGGGGTTGGTACGAGGCTGTCTTTTGGTTCAATTTCCTCAGCTAATGGCTGCCTCACTCGTGTTGGCCACATTGGTTGATCTTTAGTGTGGTGCTCTGGTGATGGGCAAGGGACGGAAGAATTCCCCTCTGATCCACCGGGCCGACAACGTAATGCACCCACATCTCGCACCAAAGACAAAGCTAATCTAAGCATAGTCTTTGATGTCTCACTGATGCGGGCTTCAATAACCTGTTATAAAGTGGAACAAAAAATATTATAAGCATAGTATTGTATGGAGTCTGTATGGAACAACATGTATGAGTGATTAGTGGCTATGCAATACCTCTGTAGCATCGTCACCGGCTGTGGAGGTCGAGGCTACTGATGGTACCTGCATGTGAGGTGTGCTTTGTGGCTGCTCCTGTGCCTGCACAATGCACCATAAGTTGAATTAGAGAATAACTCAAACCTGAATTTGTCCAATATAACCCAAATAACTGACATTGAAAAAATCATAATGTGTTGGATTTAGATTGTATTAATTTTGGATTGGGCTCAGGTTTGGTGCAAACCCTACCCAACCCAACCAACTCAAGTTGCAACCCCAACCATAATTCATAATTGGGCAATTTACTCAACTGAAATCAAAGACAGAAGGGAAGCCAAGCGTGAAAAAAACTGTGCTTCTGGGTTTGAGTCCCAACAAGATAAGAGCTGAAAACTCTGAAGCTACCCAACAATTTCAAACCGCAGAACATAAATTCCCCGGATATAGCATTCTCTTGTAGCTAGAATCCCACTTATTCTGCTATGAATTCAGAAATGCATTGTAAAATCATGAAGGAGAGATGCAATGGAATTTCAAATTTTATTTCACTTCATTCCCAATTTACATTGATGGTGTGTTATTACCGTTAACTTTTATGACCAGAATATTTGAAATTCTGAGTAACCATCCAAACCTCCTCCTCTATACCTGCAGAAACAGTTATCACATCAGTAATCCACCAGAGTCAGAATCAAAAGAAGAATGAATGAATATACAAACTATCTAGAGATAGAGAGAGAGTGTGTGGAGAAATGGAACTAGGAATTGTTACCTTTGTTGATTCAGGTAAGTCGGGGAGTTTGTATGTATCAAGTGTTATTTCTGTCAGCCACAAACCCGAAAAAATTGACTGCAAGATGAAGCAAAAAAAACTCAGGTGTTATCAAGATGAAATAGAGAATAATACAGATGGAGCATGAGGAATAAAATCAGCAACCCTGTGTTTGGAGGTCGAGAAAACCAAGATAAAAAAAGGGCAAAATAAAATTTTGAATCTATAAAGAGAACATATCCCGAACAAACCCAGATAGATCAATTAGTTTTAATCACCTGCAAAAGATTTCCTTTTCTCAAAGTCTCAAATAGTTCCAATTTCTCTCTTCCTAATTTCTGTTTTCCTAAATTTTGTCAGAAGGGAGCAAAACAAAACAACAACCAAAACCCAAACTCTAACCCTTACAAGAACGAAGACTGCACAACTATTCGGCCGCCTGTTTTCTCAAGAACCAAACAGCAGAAAACCCAAATATAAAATTAAAATAAACTCACATCCAACTGCGTCTGCACTATCCTCGCCCTTTTCTTGGGCCTTCTCGACGGCCGCGTACCGACCATCACCATAAAATCATCCCTCACCTCCTCTCTCGATAGGGACACCGAAAACTTCGGTCTCTCTCTTTTCTTCTTTTTCTCCACTACAGCCGCCTCACAGGGGACCTTACAAGCCGCTTTCCGAGTCCTGAGATTCCAAGGCCTCTCTGAATTGTCCTCCAAAATGGAGTGTCTCATCTTGTCGGCGGCCTCTCTGAGATCAAGCATGAGTTTCTGGCGAATGGCTTCGATTCCACCATTGGCGTCGGTCTCGGCGTTTTGGAACGAAATCACAGATGTGGGTATGAGGGAAGATGAAGAATTAGAGGTATTTGGAGAGAGTTTCATGCATCTAAGGAATCTCTGATTGCCCCATTTCAAGCATGGTAAGGAGAAGTTGTGGAGAGGCTTGGATGATCGGTCACGCGCTTTGGCCATTGCTGTAGTCTGAAACTCTTTTCTTTCTCTCTCTAGAATCATGGGATTGAAGAGAGAGAAACAATGGAGCTGAGGAGGGATGCTTCTGCGTTTGTTTTCAGCTTAAGGAACGGTTGGGGGGTTTGATTTTGGAGGAGAAATGCGGTTTCCAGAGAATTGATTTTCCAGAGAATATAGGGAAATTTGTTTTCTTCGAAATTGGAATTATTTGGGTTCTGAAAATCCCCCGGACTTATATGGGCTGCTGACGTGGATACTTGGAGGGGCAAGCTCGGTAGAAAAAACACAGCCGGCGTGCATGAATGTGATATAAGTTTCCACATTAATAGATTTTTTCATATTTCACAAACCTGGGTTCCAAAAACAATATTATTAGCATATTGGCCATGAAAACACAACTTTCCCTAAAAAAAAAATAGAACTAGGCTCGACATAAAGCTCTCAGCAAGTATACAACTAGGCTCGAAACAGTAAAGATTCCTTGTCCTTGACCTGAATAAAAAAAAAAATAGAAAAAGGAAGTAAGACGGACAACCATTCAAAATGGGAGGCAACAGGCTGTCAATAGGTGGTGGGATCAAGATAGTTTGAAAATGACATGACATGTGATTGTAAAGTTTCACCTCTTTCATCCCAGCAGAAAACAATTCAAAATAGGAGGCGACAGGCTGTCAATGGGTCTGATTTTTTTTTGGAGAATTGTGCATTATATCGCACTTGATAATTGATAAAAAGTACTCCAAATAAAAAGGATTTGAGGTAGGAATGGACAAAAATATCCCTGACTTAAACCCATTATTTTTATACCATCATTCTTCACACCCACTTTTATAAAATTCTCTTTTATTTAATTTTTTTTAATTTTTCAATATTTTTTTAAACTCTTTTTAAAATAATTAAAAAATCGACATTATTTTCTATTTTTAAATTATAAATAAACAAAAATTATATTAATAATTCAAAAACTATTTTAAAAAATACTTTTGAAAAAAATATTAATTTAAATGAATAAAAATTATCTTTTAAATTTTATAAGTAAATAATTTAATGATTAAAATACTATTTAAAATAAATATATTTACTACTTTTTTTCTTTTATACTAAAAAATATTTTAAAATTTATTTATTTTTACTATTATAGAATAAAAAGTTTATTTTTATTTTTTAATCTTCTTCCTTTCTTATTTTAATAATTTTTAAAATATAGACTTTTGGTAATAAGCTATATGAAATGTTGTAAATTTGTTTATTAATGAATTTTTTTAGCGATTTGAATTAATTGAAAATTTATTAAAATAAGAAAAAGAAAAAGAGAGAAAGAGGATGGATGGTGAGTTTTAATTTTAAATATCCAACTAAAATATTTTCATATTTATAAATAGATTATTTATAATTTATTTTCTTTGATTCTTTATCTTAAATTTCATCTCAACTTGTTTTTTTCTTATATTTTCATGTTTTATATTATATCCCTATTTAAGGTGATTTTCATCTAATTTGTACTCCATTATATTCTCTTTTTTATTTTAATGTGTTTCTAAACCTCTTTATGTAACAAAAGATTTTGTCATTTTTCATTTATAAAACTTTATACAAAAGATATCATGTATGAGGAAAAAAATAAGAGAAATTTATGATATAATTACATGCACATATTTTAATATGATACATTTGTTTGACTTGATGACATTGTATTTTAATAATTTAAACAATGCCAAGTTCACATTTATTTTAGATTTAAAAGAGTATTATAATATTTTTCAAATTATTAAATTATAATATATTATTCAGTTTAAAATTAAAAATTATCACCAGATGATCATGCTACAAAATAATATATTAAGACAATCTATGTATTATTCATAAAATAGAGAAAATATTCAAATAATTATCCATAGCCTGAAATATATTTATATAAAAATTAGCTTTTACGTGTGTGTATATATATATATATTAGATAAAAAAAGAATAATAACATTTTTTAATGTGTTTAAAAAATATTTATTATATATTTTGTAAGTTTGAAAAAAAAATTATGAGGTATTTAAAAAATATTTATTAAAAAATATAATAATAATCATTTTTAATTATTGATTTTCAATATTTAATTTACTAGGTGTGGTTTTTGGGAGAAAAATAATTAGTGGAAATATTAGCACGTTTGTGGTTAGGAAATAATTTACATGGTCCCACCATGGGAGACAGGTAAGGTGAATGAAGAGAGAGAATGAGAGAGAAGTGGGAAGCCGGTCGGAGAAAGATCAGAGTTGACACGTGGATTGCTTTATGGGAATGGATTTCCATCTCTTTAATTTTATAATTAATTGTGGGTGACTTGGCTTTTAGAGCTGGCAGCCACCATCAGAATTTGGTGAAATAATTATTGAGTCACCTCAATTATAGGAAACACCATGCTCAGGCCACATGGTTGATGGGAGTAGCGTGAGCTTGAATAGTTTCAAAACGACAAAATCCAATGTGAGGTTGTCTCCTTTTCTCATCCACCCAATGGAATGATTGGAATCTCCCCACGAATATTCCCACTTAGACCTCATAAGTCTTTGTCCCATATTTCAACTTGGCCTCCTATTTCTTTATCCACGAGGGACCACTACAATTCCAGGCTATTTC
Source organism: Vitis vinifera (assembly GCF_030704535.1). Classification (NCBI taxonomy): domain Eukaryota; kingdom Viridiplantae; phylum Streptophyta; class Magnoliopsida; order Vitales; family Vitaceae; genus Vitis; species Vitis vinifera. Next base: position 9,480,056 of record NC_081818.1, on the reverse strand, counting down.
CTAAAAACTTAATATTTATTATTTAATCACTTAACCTAATTTTAAATATATCTATATTTAAAATATTAACTTAAAACTTTTTTTTTTCTTAATTTTTACTTTAAAGTATTAAAGTTTTTTTTTTTATAAAATTAACTTAAAATTTATCTTAAATTTTCAAATTAATATTTTTATCTTCATAAATTATAATTATAATAAAAAAAAGTCAAATAACAATAAAGGTCATAAAATATTAGAATTGATCGTGATGATAACTATAATAAATAAAATTTTAAAAATAAAATAAAGATATAGACTTAAAAATAAATTAATCATTTTTATTTATTATTTAAATTTATTTTTTTATTTTAAGTTATATTATTAAATTAATTTATTAAATATGCTTAATTTACTTAATAATTTAAATTAAATTATTAAATAAGTCATTAAACTAATTTATCAAACACTCATTCCAACATCAATTATTATATTGTGAGATAATGTCTGAGCACGATAAAAACCCACTTGAAGTGAACAAAGAAAAAAGGGGAGATGACGTTTTTTAAAAGTAAGTTAAAAAAAACTATTTTTGGTCATAAATAGAATTTTATTCTTTAAAACAATTAAAAAATTTTAATCAAATTTAAAAAATCATTACATTTTCAATATAAATCTTTAAAAAATGGATGCAAACAAATACTAATTTTTCACTTTTATTCTTTTTTAATTTTAACATAATAATAATTTGATTACTTCGCATTAAGCAATTGATAAGACTTATCTAAATATTTTATTAAATCTAATTAATTAATAGATATTAATCGCATCAACCCCATATTTTCGTTGTAAGGTCAGCCACATGTATGAGGACACCCGTTCTACTCGAAACACACACCTGGTTTAGTTTATTTTTGCTTCTAAATATTCACCGCCCAACCATTCACTTCATTTTTGTTACCACCCACATGAAAGATCTACCAATAATTCAAATTTAAAATCGGGGGGCCCAAAATTATTTTATCGCTTCGGACTGATATTAAAAGCGGCTTTAATGCTTGAAAGCACATTCCTGTCAAAAAAGTACATATTTGATAAATTATTAAACATTGCTTTAAAATCTAAAGAATCACTTAAAAATAATTTTGAACAATCATTTAAGTGATAATTCTTTCAAAAATCATTTTTTATTTTATTTTATAATACATGATAAAAAAATATTATCATAACATTTTTTTTATTTATATTTAAATATTAAGGTGTTGTTTGAAAACTATTCCTAAAAACAAATTTTTAATTCAAAAACACATATTTGATAAACTTTTGATAAAAAATAATTTTTTGAAAATTTCTTTAAAAATAAGTTGTTTTTTAGAATAGAATTTAGATATTTTTAATTGTTTTGTAGAATGCTCATGGCAACAATTCATAATATTAAAAATATTTTTGAAAACCTTTGTATTATACGTTACTACATAGTACCTTCATAAACAAGATGGGAAAATTTTCATTTTTCATATTTGAGTTTTGAAATATGATTTTATTTTTGAAAATAAATTAGAACTATTTCTAAAAATCATTCTTAAAAATTATAGTCATGTTTGATAACTATTTTTTAAAAATAGTTTTAAAAAATAATTTTTAAAAACTATTTTCTAATGATTTGTAGAATAAAAGTTTGTTTGAAACTATAAATGTTTTTATCTTGTTTTTAATATTTTTGAATATATTTTTAAAATAGAGCTTTATTTTTAATTATTTTATATACTTGTATAATTATTTTTTAAAACAACTGTAAAAAAATAAATGAAAACAATTAAGAGATGTTATTTGAAAACACCTTATTTTTTATTTTTAAGAAGAGAAAACAGAAAATAGTTTTTAGCTATCAAAGATATTTTTTTATTTTGAATAATAAAAAGTTGTTCTCGTAAACAATTATAAAATAAATCCTATATTTGACATGTTTTTTAAAATATTATAAATTAACGGTGTGTTTGATAATAATTTGAACAAATATTTTTAACTTTTTTAATAAACAAAAGAAAAATAACACTTTCTAAAACTACTATCCATCGCATTAAATCATATGTTTGATAGTACTTTTAAAAAATTACTATCCATCGCATTAAATCATATGTTTGATAGGACTTTTAATCTATAATGTTTTTATACGTAAAACTTTTATGAAAATAGTGAAAGTGATTTTGATAGTATAATCACATAACATAAAAATGCTTTTAATTTTAATAAATTACAAAAACATAAAAATTCATTATAAAAGGGAAAAATGATAATAAATCAATATTTTTTTGAAAAAAAAAATACATAGACATTTATGGTAAAATGATATATGAATATTTGTATTATTAGAAAAATAAAAAATAATAATTTTGATTACTATAAGAAAATTTTGAAAATGACTTACAAAAAGTACAACAAACATTTATCATATGATAATAATTTTTCAAAACAAAATAAAGTATATAATTACGTCTTAGCTTAATTTATCTAAGAAACTTCACTTACAAGTTACAAAAAGCAAACAAGAAAACAATTTTTTTTTCTTTTACTGAATCGTCCTTCCAGAGCCAGACATAAAGCTGCGAGCAGACTTATGGGTCAAAATAGCCTTCCGTTGAAACAAAATGCTCAGAATGGCCTGCTTTTCAAACAAATGTTCAAAATAGCCCTTTTCAGCCCACGTCAACATACAAAGTAATTTTTTATTCTTTTTATTTTTTACTTTCCCAAACACCCGAGCTGCTCTCTTCCCCTGTTCTCTGCGTGTGGTTTTTTTTGTTAAAAACCCTAGGCCCACCAGTGGGCCACTGAGGGAGACATTGGAGCTACAACTCCATCCGATCTGCTCTCTATTCCCAGCCCGTGCTCATTTTTCCTTAAAAATCCAAGCCCCACTAGTGGGCCACTGACGTTGGAGGTTGAGGTTAGTGTTAATTTTTTTCAGATCTGAGTTTTTTTTATCATGTGTTGTTAGTATTTTTATTTTTCCCGTTGGATGCTGAGAAAAGTGGGAAACGAGAATGAAAATAGAAAGAAAAAAATTCTTGATTTTTCCCGTTTCTCAGTTTTGATTTAGGGTTCTTGAAATTTAAATCCAATGGCACAACAGCAAAGAGACCCCTAAAATGGATCCAGAAAACACAAAGAGCAAAAGAAAGGCAATTTTTTTGGTTTTCCTTGGGGGTTTTGCATGGATTTTCTCGGAAATCAAACGAGGATGAATTTTCCCGAAAATCAAATGGGGCATGGATTTTATTGGGAATCAAAGGGGGGTTGCAAAAAAAAATAATAATAACATGATTAGATTAGTACCTGCGAGGATTGAGAGTGGCAGAGTGAGAGAAGGGCTTTTTTAGGGATTCTGCGGCTGGAAGGCAACTTCAGAAAAGGGGTTCTTCATGCCCGAGTGAAAGAAGTGGGTAGCATTTTGATTTTTAGATTTAATAGAGTTAAAAAAAAAAAAACAAATCATGAGAACAATTTTATCTCATCTTAATAGAATATATTATATTTTTTAATAAAATTAAAGATTAAATAAAAAAAGATATTAATAAAAATAATTTTATCATATTATTATTATGAAATTTTCCTATGGAATTATTATTATGGGTTTGCTCTGGTATTAGTACATCAGCTTATCACTTTTCCTATGGAATTAACTGAATTTACTAAATTTATATTAATATTACTAAATTTTCCTATTGATATTAAGTAAATGACTAAATTTATAAAATATTTATATATTTGAATATTTAAATGAATAAATGAATATAAGAATTAAAGTTTGAAGGTGTAGTAGAGTCATTTTTATAAATATATCATATTTAAATATTTCACTTTTAAATAAATTTTATAAAATATAGTGTTATTTATTTTTATTTTCATATTTTCAATTGCTAATTTACTTAATATCTTGTTTTTGTTAAAAAATATTATTTAATTTCATAACAAGTTAACATAATACCACAGTTATGCGTGATGTTCATTAATCAATTATCAAATTTCAATTAGAAAAATTTCTCTTTATTTATCAAAAAAAAATTCAATTAGATAATTGCTGGCTTTTGAATAACACAAGGGGACCCACCCTAGTAATTGTTAATTATTCAAATCAAAAGGGTAGTTGGTTGGTTTGAAATTTGAAACTTTGGAATTGGAATAGTTGTTTTATTGTTTGTTTTTTATATTGATTGTAAAAGTCAAAGTAAATACTTAATAATGGATGATAATAATATAACTATTGAAACCTTGGAACATCTTGATTCACTTGAGGTAAGCTAAGTTGCTAACTAGTCATGGTTTCACTTTTTATTTATTTTTCATCCTGCTTAGAACTCTTTGACAGTGTTAAGTTCATCAAGAAACTTATTGTATCATCATGATCATTATGAGTCATTCAAAAGATGAAAATACGTACTTTCATTGACATTAAATTTTATTTGTGATTTGGTTGGTGATCTTTTGAATGATGTGATTACATTTTGTGTGTAATTGATTGCTTGATATTTGACAACACTAGGATGGTTTTCTATAATCAAATAGGCGGACTAGGACTTTAGTCTTTTGAGATTTAAGGAGAAGAAAGATAAAATTATAATAGTAGGGAAAAAATAAAATAAAAAATAGGAAAAAAAAAAGATAAAGAAGCAATCTTACAAACTTACATAGGCCCTAGGAGTCTCACTTAGAAGTAAAATAATTAAGTCCTACCATGAAAATTGCAAAATTTGCACCCATAAAAAAATAAAAATAAAAATCTTTGGATCATCAATCATCATCCCCTTTTACATCCATTAGCTTTATTTATAAAGTTTTAGAACCCTTAAAACTAAAAAAAATTATGGAAAGCAAACCTAACCTATGTAGCAACTTGTTAGGACTATTGTTCATTTTTGAGAACTCCTAAATCTTTGAAAAATAAAATCAAAAAAAAAAAAACTCCATTTTTAGAATTAACATCCTACTTTATAGAAACACCTTCGGATAAAATTTCTAATAACAAAGACTTCAAAATTCTGAAGACTCAAACTAGAAACTTAAGAGAAAAGAGATTAATTTATAAAATAGAAAGTTTAGAAATATTGACACTTCTTTTAAGAAGAAAGTTTCAATAAAAAAACTTTTCAAATTATGAATACAATTCAAGTACCAATTTTTTACTAATAACATTAAAAAACGCCAAATCTGCAAAATTACCTAAATGCACTTTATAGAGTAATTTAGGATTTCATTTAATTCCTTTCTTTAGCAGGTATTGTCAATTCATCCACGTCACTGTTTCACTTTCTTTGTATTATTTCTTATCCACCATTAGTGCAGATTGACACATCTACTCAGCTAGATTTACCGCCAGTCATTCCGAGGGGTTGGCGGGGCTTACGTCGACCTAGATTGCTACCTCCTCCACCACCTCTATTTCCAGCTCTAGCCCCATCACAGACAGATGTTCTTCATGTGTCACATGCAGTACCTGCTACAGTTAGAGAGGGGCGTCCAAAAAGGAAGAGAGTACCAGTTACACATAGGTTTTCTCCTTATGGAGGCATGTGAGATTATATATGTTTTTTATTTTCCACTATATTAATGTTTAGTGGATATTTTTTGTGACTTTAATTAAACTATTAAAAATTACATTTTGTAGTAGACTTTTTGTAATTAATTTCATTAACTAATTTTGTAAAAAAATCTATATATGACAACTACGGCTTAAGAGTATGTTATTATTTTGTTAAAGATAAATTTGTCATAATATAAATAAATTAATATCTTAAAAATTAAAAAATTAAATATCTTAAATTAATAAATTATACAATTTTATATATTATTTATATGTTATATAAATTTATTATTTTAAGATTATTAATTTATTAATAAATCAAATATTCATTTATAATATCTTCTATTTATCAATTTATGTTTGTTGAAATAATACTAGATTTTTAAGTTTAAATATAAATAATTTATTATTTAAGTATATTTTTAAAATTTCAATCATAAATTGTGATTTAATAGTTTTTAATTAAATTGGAAAGTAAAAAAAAAAATTATAATTGAAATCTCAGTTATTAACTACTATACTATTATTTCGATAAAGATAAATTTATCATAATATAAATAAATTAATATCTTAAAAATTAACAAATTAAATATATTAAATTAATAATTTATACAATTTTATATATTATTTATATGTTATATAAGTTTATTATTTTAAGATTATTAATTTATTAATAAATCAAATATTCATTTATAATATCTTCTATTTATCAATTTATGTTTGTTGAAATAATACTAGATTTTTAAGTTTAAATATAAATAATTTATTATTTAAGTATATTTTTAAAATTTCAATCATAAATTGTGATTTAATAGTTTTTAATTAAATTGGAAAGTAAAAAAAAAATTATAATTGAAATCTCAGTTATTAACTACTATACTATTATTTCGATAAAGATAAATTTATCATAATATAAATAAATTAATATCTTAAAAATTAACAAATTAAATATATTAAATTAATAATTTATACAATTTTATATATTATTTATATGTTATATAAGTTTATTATTTTAAGATTATTAATTTATTAATAAATCAAATATTCATTTATAATATCTTCTATTTATCAATTTATGTTTATTGAAATAATATTAGATTTTTAAGTTTAAATATAAATAATTTATTATTTAAGTATATTTTTAAAATTTCAATCATAAATTGTGATTAATAGTTTTTAATTAAATTGGAAAGTAAAAAAAAAATATTATAATTGAAATCTCAGTTATTAACTACTATACTATTATTTCGATAAAGATAAATTTATCATAATATAAATAAATTAATATCTTAAAAATTAACAAATTAAATATATTAAATTAATAAATTATACAATTTTATATATTATTTATATGTTCTATAAGTTTATTATTTTAAGATTATTAATTTATTAATAAATCAAATATTCATTTATAATATCTTCTATTTATGTTTGTTGAAATAATACTAGATTTTTAAGTTTAAATATAAATAATTTATTATTTAAGTATATTTTTAAAATTTCAATCATAAATTGTGATTAATAGTTTTTAATTAAATTGGAAAGTAAAAAAAAAAATATTATAATTGAAATCTTAGTTATTAACTACTATACTATTATTTCGATAAAGATAAATTTATCATAATATAAATAAATTAATATCTTAAAAATTAACAAAGTAAATATATTAAATTAATAATTTATACAATTTTATATATTATTTATATATTATATAAGTTTATTATTTTAAGATTATTAATTTATTAATAAATCAAATATTCATTTATAATATCTTCTATTTATCAATTTATGTTTATTGAAATAATACTAGATTTTTAAGTTTAAATATAAATAATTTATTATTTAAGTATATTTTTAAAATTTCAATCATAAATTGTGATTAATAGTTTTTAATTAAATTGGAAAGTAAAAAAAAAATATTATAATTGAAATCTCAGTTATTAACTACTATATTATTATTTCGATAAAGATAAATTTATCATAATATAAATAAATTAATATCTTAAAAATTAACAAATTAAATATATTAAATTAATAAATTATACAATTTTATATATTATTTATATGTTATATAAGTTTATTATTTTAAGATTATTAATTTATTAATAAATCAAATATTCATTTATAATATCTTCTATTTATGTTTGTTGAAATAATACTAGATTTTTAAGTTTAAATATAAATAATTTATTATTTAAGTATATTTTTAAATATAAATAATTTATTATTTTTAAGTATATTAAGTAATTTAATAATTTTTTAATTAAATTTTAAATTTAAATAAAAATTAACTAAAGCCGCATTTGGCAAATGCGGCTTTAGTGCAAAAATGAAGCCGCGTTTGCCAAATGCGGCTTTAGTGCAAAAATGAAGCCGCATTTGCCAACTACGGCTTTAGTGCAAAAATGAAGCCGCGTTTCCCAACTACGGCTTTCACTATAATGACGAAAAAAAAATATTTTTTAATGATGTGGCGCCTACGTGGCATCAAAGAGGCCATTTTGAACAATAGTTTCAAAATGTGCCCATTTTGAACATTAAGTTTCAAAAATGGGCCATTTTGACCCAAAACTCCTGCGAGCAAGTATACAACCGGACTGGAAACAGTAAAGATTCCTTGTCCTTACCAAAGCCAAAATAAAAAAATAGAAAAAGGAAAGTAGGCGAGTGACAGGCTGTCAATGGGTGGGATCAAGATAGTTTGAAAATGTATGATTGGAATAGACAAAAACACCCCTTTAACTTCTACCCATCATTTTTGTTTTTATACCCCTCTTTTTGTATGCCACTTTTATAAAATTCTCCCTTATTTAATTATTTATTATTATTTTTTATTATTTTTTAAACTCTTTGAAAAATAATTGAAAATTTGGAATTATTTTTTATTTTTAAATTGTAAATAAACAAAAATTATATTAGTGATTTAAAAACTATTTTAAAAAATACTTTTGAAAAAATATATTAATTTAAATTAATAAAAATTATATTTTATATTTTAGCATAAAAATGTTTCTTAGCATAAAAAGTGTTTTTGAAATAAATAAATAAATAAATAAATAAATAAATATTTTTCAAAATTTTGGAAACACTTTTAAAAAATTTTAAAAATCATTTATAATATTAAAAAAAACACTTATAATATTTTTTAAAGAAATATTTAATAAGTGTTTCTTGTAAAAACACTTCTATAAAAACATTTCGAATTAAAATATTATCAAACACACTCTAATACACTTTTGGAAAACCAATAAAAATTATTTTTAATATTTGATTTTAACATAAAAAAATGTAATAGAAAAATAAATACAATTAAAATTTATTAAAAACTAATATATTTTAGAATTATTTAATTGTTATATAAAAAGTTAAAATTCAATTACACATGTGTGAAATAATATATAAAAATAATTTATAATTTATTATTTATTCCTATTTTTACTCTTTGTTTCTTTCCTTTAAAATTTCAGGAATAGAAAAAACCTAAAATTTAATAAACTTTAAAAAATTTAATAAAACGTAACAAGTATGAAATGGTGTCCTCATAATTTTCTATAGATTGTGTCACTTAAGGATTTCTAAAAAAATTTGTTAACTTATCTATTTAGTAGTTTATTTATTTAATATGAAAATTACTTACAAAAAGTACAACAAACATTTACGATGTTTATGATAAGATAATAATTTGGGAGAATTACCCTTAAGGGTAGGCTGGGGAAAAAAAATGATCAATTAGGGGTGGGTAAATTTGATAATTATTGTAAAGGATAGGGTAAAATTATGATAATTCCTCTAAAGGCCTTATTTTGTTTAAATGCCAATACTACCCTTAATAAGTGAAAAGCAAGTAAAGTGAAAAGCAACAGAAAATAAAAAAGAGTTTATTCTCCCTTTCTTTAACCTACCTGGAGCCAAGTTGTAGAAGAAAAAGGGGAAAGGAAAAAGGTGTGCACTTCAGGTCATTCTCTGCAACCGATACACAAAACTTGTTTTTTTTTTTTGTGAATCTAGCAAGAAATCCATTAAAGGTCAGTTTTTTTTTTTAATACAAAAAAAAACGTCAGTTTATGGAAAAATAAATAAATAATTTAAAAATCGGATTGAATGAAGGAAAAGTTAATAATTTTAACAATGTAGTTGTAAGATATTAGATCTGAAATATTGAATGAGGTTTTGAGAAAGAAATTACATTTTTTTTTAAATGTTATTTAAATTTATTATTTTGAATTTTTTATATTATTTAGGTCATATTGAAGATGTGTTTTTATTTTTAATTTATTTTCTGGGTGGGTTGTTTGATATGATTATTATTGATTTCCATTGAAAAGGTTTGCACTTTAGTTTTGTTGTTAAGACTTTTTGACATGATTGAAGAAAAAATGTTCTCAGTTGTTTCATGCTTGTTTGGGACCACTTTGTTTGTGTGTTTATAAACATATTTGGATTGTCATTGAAAACTTAAATCCCCTTTGTACGAGACCACTTTGTCTTTTATTATGAATTTGTTAAAGAGTTAAGATCACTATATTTTTGTTATAAATTTGTTACCTTTTTGTATAAGTATTATTTTGGTATGATGAGTCGAATGCCTAGTAGTTTGAAGGTTGTGTAAAAGAACCATTATTTCAGTTATAAAGTATAAGTACAATACAAATGCAATATAGTTACAATGAAAAAATATTAACATTATGATACATTACAATATACCAAAATGACAAAATATTGAATTATTTTTTACTGAATTGGCATTTCTAGGCTATCATGTTGTATTCCTATCATAAAGCATCCTTGCAAGCCAAAATTATAAAAAAAAACAACAACAAAAATACACTATTGTAATTTCAATACATGAAGTTGTTGATGATAATCCAATGATGGATAAAAAAAAATCTATAAAATTAATTTTTTTTATATAAAAATATAGAGGTATAATAAAAATATAGTACAATTACAATACAAATACAATAACATTACGATACATTACGATAAGGTAAAATTTTGAAAATGTCAAATTTCTTATGAAACTGGGCAATTATGGGTTCTTTGGCATATCCCTAACATGTATAATATACAACAAATATTGTTATTTATTATATAAATTATGTCTCTCAATTGATTATAATTTTCATTTGTTTATTTTGTATTCGTTGTAAAATTTTCATTGATTGTAATATTGTGAAATAGTTGTTGATGATAATCCAATGATGGATAAAAAAAATCTATAAAATTAATTTTTTTTATATAAAAATATAGAGGTATAATAAAAATACAGTACAAATACAATAACATTGCGATACATTACGATAAGGTAAAATTTTGAAAATGTCAAATTTCTTATGAAACTGGGCAATTATGGGTTCTTTGGCATATCCCTAACATGTATAATATACAACAAATATTGTTATTTATTATATAAATTATGTCTCTCAATTGATTATAATTTTCATTTGTTTATTTTGTATTCGTTGTAAAATTTTCATTGATTGTAATATTGTGAAATAGTTGTTGATTATCCAATGATGGATAAAAAAAAATACATAAAATTAATTTTTTTATATAAAAATATAGAGGTATAATAAAAATACAATACAAATACAATAACATTACGATACATTACAATAAGGTAAAATTTTGAAAACGTCAAATTTCTTATGAAACTGGGCAATTATGGGTTCTTTGGCATATCCCTAACATGTATAATATACAACAAATATTGTTATTTATTATATAAAATATGTCTCTCAATTGATTATAATTTTCATTTGTTTATTTTTTATTCGTTGTAAAATTTTCATTGATTGTAATATTGTGAAATAGATTGATTTGATTGTCGGTGAAAGAAGACGTACTTCTGAATTGGTAAATGGACTTGGAAAATTCCATTTATGGCTACCTTCATGAAGGAGGGGAGATTGTACCTAAGGAGGATAAACAAATACAATACAAGGGTGGACAACAAAAAGGCATGTACATTGGACAAAGGATGTCATATGCTGAATTTGTTTCAAAGGCATGTGAACGGTTGGATATTAATTCAAATGGATATACATTTCATTACACCCTTGAGTTTGATCCATCTGCACTTCAACAGTTGGATGATGATGAGGACATGCATATGATGTTATCCCATAGTTATGATTATGCTCGTATTTATGTATTAAAACGGACTCGAAGAGTAGAAGTTGAAGGAGGTATAGTCAATGTGCAAAATGATTATTGGTAAGTGATATATCTTGTATTAGTTGTCATTAATTCCATGATGCAAAGTGCTTTTAATATTAATTAACTGAGTGTGCTATAATATGCAGTCACAATAGTACGGAGGAAACACACAATTCAGTTGCATCATGTCAAGCAAACAACGAGTCTAATTTAGGACTTTCTCAAGGCTTCATGTCCAGATGTGCAGAAATTGAAGTTATGCCACATGATTTAAGTCTTTGTCCTCAACCTATTATTGGGAGTGGGCATAGTTTTCCTAATGCAGATGAATTTAGAAATGCATTATATACGATGTCATTAGTTGGTAGATTTCAATACAAATTCAAAAAGAACTCTCCAAAGCGAATATCTGTGTGTTGTTTAGTGGATGGGTGCCCTTAGAGAATAACTGCTAATTCAATAGGCATAACCAAAATTTTGAAGGTTAACATCTTCATTGATGTACACAATCATTGTGCAGATGTTGAGTGTTCAAGCCAACCTTCAATGCGGGGAAGGAGAGGTGCTCGTGTCATAGAGCAAGTAATAAGGGCAACCCCTCAGTATTTGCCTCGTCAAATTTGCAAAGACTTTAGGAGTCGGTATGGTGTTTCATTGAGTTATAAGCAAGCTTGGACATACAAAGAAATGGCAAAAGAGAGAATATATGGTCTTCCAGAAAACTCATATATGTTGTTGCCATGGTTATGTCAGAGATTGGTAGACATTAATCCAGGGACGATTGCTGAATATAGCAGACAAGATGGGCATTTTTGGCAATTGTTCATTGCACATTCTTTT